>NC_056423.1:14242500-14542500 GCF_905147365.1 Aricia agestis | reverse complement strand
TTTGTGAAATAATATCGGAACGGACGGTGCACTATTTTGTCAAAGTACATCGGTACTAAAAAAATTGACATGAAAAAATAGACAATTATTTTATTCCTTGAACCAGAAACAGCAAGCAATAATAGAGCACAGGTAAAGAGAGAAAAACTCAAAGACGTAGTTTTATTATTAAAGAAATATTACGGTGCAAGCTGGAGAGATACAAAATCCTTCGAACAACTACAAACAAGTTTTATCAGAAGATGAAATTATTGCTGAATATCTAAAAATATCTACATAATGGATGAGGTGAGATTTTGTGCAATTTGTGTATGGCTTATTTCGTTATAAATATGTTGGTATTAATATAATAATTCTTGTAGTTTTATAAAAAACCAAAGACATATTACAAATAAATAAAAATCACGCATGGTTTAACCAAATACAGGGCCAGCTCTATGTAACCAGAAGCAAAAAATGCATTTTTGATGTATGGTCTGGCAAAAACTTTCCAGTTACAACGAAAATAATCCATCGTGTATATATAATACTCCTATTTCACAGTTAATATTTATAATTTTTATTAATAAGTTAGCATTTAGCATCTTTTTATTTTTATTCATTTACAATTATAGGAAACATTTGTTTTTTAGATGGAGTATAACTTATTACATTTTGTTTTTTTTTTGTTTTCTTATAAAAAAAAACCCGTAGCAAGGAACATGAAAACTGTGACCCATATCATCTTAGAACGCACAAACTATAGTATACTGCATTAATTTAAGCTTATTCACTTTACTAGGACATTTTCTATACTTCCACAATCACCTGGTATGTTATATATTTTAGAATTTAAATGTCTTTCTTTTTGCTTTAAAATATACTTTAAACTATGAAATACTTATACAAATATTATAATAAATTATAATTAATTACTTACATGATTTTAAAATGTAATACTCAACCTACTTGTCATTTTAGGTGGCGATTCAGCTGAAAATTATAGAAACAGAAATCTTATTTTTCAATTAATGTTCAGGTAATTTGTGATGGTCAAATAAGATGCTTGGACATAGTTGCAACATGGTCAGGATCTGTTCATGATCAGACTATTTTTAATAAGTAATTCTTTTTTTAAACAAAGATTTGAAAGTGGACAATTTGGGATAGTTTGATTCTCGGTGATAATTGATAGTGGGTCTCGATGATATGAGTTAAAGCGATATCTTTTGACACCCTTTCTGAATCCATCATCCCCAGCAGAAAATTTATATAACGAGTCACGCATACGAACCAGGAATACTGTTGAAAGATGTTTTGGTGTATGCAAAAATAGATTTCCTGTACTAAGGCTACTACACGTTAAAATTAAATCGAGTACAAGCTATAATAGTTGCTTGCTTTGTACTACATAATATTGCAATTGATGCAAATAAAAGAAACTTTGAGGACAACAGTTACTGTGACTTACTTACTGACATTCCTGAATCTCGTGAAGAAAATGCAGCACAGATTCCAGATTCCAATGGTGATACCAGAAATAGACTGGTGCAAGATTATTTTTTACCATTATTATGTCAACTTTCTTTCACTTTCATGACAATCCCAGAAAGGACGAATTTTTCGGATTTGTATGTGATGGAAGAACTTAACCAAAATTTGCCGACTATTTAGCATACATATTTTGTTCCAGATCTTGAGAAAATAAATAAACTGTGAATTATATTAAGTAGGTCTACGTGTATTAGCTACCATCTGCGACCGAGGCACGACCATCTCTACAGCAATTTACATTCTTATCGCAGAAACTAAAAGAAAGTATTTGCAAAGAAACAAGATAGTACGCAATTTTTTTTTGAGGTAGATATGACGCTGAAGTTGTCCCACTATATGACTTCATAAAAGGAATTAGAAATAATTTTTGAAACAAAAATATAATAATATGCTCCATTGATAACCATACAAAATTCAAACTCAAAACTCAAACTAAGCATGAAATGAATATAAACGTACAAAGTCACGATACATTACGTTTTATTTTTTTACATAAAAGTTATTAGTGATCATAGTCTAAGCAGTAAAAGTTAAAAACGATCAGAGTCCGAGGACTTTGTTCGTTCTTACAAGTTTTCGAACGAATAGTCAAACGTCAGTTGACGTACGTCAGTACGACGTCTAGGTCATTCGTTTTTCTTTGATTTTGCTGTTGTTTTCACCGTTCGTTTTAAAGAATTTTCGTCATGTCTGACTCTGAAAGTGTTATCGAGGATGTTGTGGACGATAAAAACACTAAAAAGCGTAAAAAGTGTGGCCGTATTAGTGATACAACACGTTATCTAAGGAATCATTGCTACACGCAAGGGGATCCGTGTAATTGTAAACGTTTCGACTGTTTCAATACAATATCGAAGGTAAACCAAAATAAAATTCTAAACAACTTTAACTCAATGAAAGATAGGAATGAGCAAAACCAGTATTTGGCGGGATTAATTACAGTTCTTCCTATAATGAAAAGACGACCTCGACGACCGGAGAATGAGGCAATATTACGAGATGCAGCATACAGTTTCAGAGTCAAAGTGCTACAAGAAACATCTGATACTAATTCAGACGTTCAGGTTTGTTATAAGGCGTTTTTATCCTTTCATGGAATAACAGCCAGAAGAGTTCAAACAATTAAAAAGCAACTATTGACATCTGGAGTAGTTCAACCTGATAATCGAGGAAAACACACCACAAGACCACAAATGAAATCCCAAGCAACTAAACAAGCAGTCCATGACTTCATTGCAAGTCTACGAGGCAGAAAAGCACACTACAGCTTAACTAAGACAACCAAAACATACTTACCTGAAGAATTAAACATAAAGAAGACTTATAAAATGTACACTGAAAGAAATCCAAACCATCCAGTTTCTTATGAATATTACAGAAATTACTTCAATTGCAACTTCAATATATCCTTTGGATACCCCCGTACTGATACTTGTAGTCAATGTGATAAATTTTTAATTGAAGAGAAGACTTTGTGTGTAAAAATAAATGAAGAAAGAAAAACAGTTCTCATGAAACAAAAAGAATTACTAGAGAAGAAAAACAAGTTACACAAATTAAAAGCTGCCATTTTTTATAATAGAAAAAGGCTGGCTAAAAGTAATGCAAAGAAAGATTTAAGTTATGAAGGTATAACAATAGATTTTGCAAAAAATCTACCAGTACCAAATATAACCACCAATGATGTGTATTATCGTAGACAGCTGTCAGTGTACAGCTTCAATATTCACATACTTTCAGGCGGGCAATCAATTTTTTTTACATATCCACAAATAATCGCCCACAAAGGTGCAGATGAAGTTGTTTCAATGTTGAACTATTTCATTTAGAACATTTTACCCACCGACTGCCGTAAGCTTGCAATTTTTTGCGATTCTTGTGCAGGGCAAAATAAAAACTTTACAATGATCCGATATTTGCATTACATTGTTCACAATAAGAAGCGTTTTGATGAAGTAACTGTGACCTTTCCAGAACGTGGGCACAGCTACTTGGAATGCGATAAAGATTTTGGCCTTATTAACCAAACAACATTTAGTGAACTTCCAGAAGATTGGGCAAGAATTTTTAGAGAGTCACGGGTTAAACCTTGCCCTTTTCATGTTATTGAAGCGAAGCAGGAAATATTCCACAAGTGGAGTTCTTTTTTGAGCACCCTTTATAAAAAACAATGTCCATTTGCTACAAGGCCAGTCTCGGAATTGAGTATTAAAAGCAATGATAACTGCCAAATTGTTAATTCCCGGCAATCATTTAAAGGACCTTGGGAAAGTTATGTCATTGTCGACCAACGTGCAAAAAGAAGAATTCAAGAAACTGATGGACCTGAGATATCTTACAGTGAGCTAATTCTAATTAAAAAGGCTCTGTACAGTGATTTACAACATTTGAAACAATTTGCTCCCAAAAAGCTCAAGATTATTTTACTAATCTGCCTCAATTACAGTGACTTTGATCATTTTTGAATATTTCCACTAAGACTTTGATCATTTATGTTTTAGGTTTGGCCCTGAACTGGAAAAATATTAAATAAATCTCATTAAAAATATACAATATTTTTATTTTTTAGTAAATAATGAAACCAAAGTATTAGCAGTGATTTTAAGACAGAAATTATTATTATTGTGTCATTTATTTAAGTACTTATGAGTCCTATAAGTTAAGAAATCATTTATCTTCTAATTTATAAAAAATGACTTTGATCATTCTTTCCCTGTGCTATTCAGATGCATTTGTGGAGCTACAAGAAAGAAAAACCAATTTTGCTGGCCATGCACTTTTATTTGTGGTAAGAGGAGCGATTTATAAGTGGCAACAACCAATTGCATTTTATTACTGTGAAGGAGCCACTTCTGGAGTTCAACAGCTAAAACAAATACTCAAAGAAGTAGTTACAGCTGTAGAAGGGTGTGGTCAAAAGCCAGTCGCTTTGATTTGCGAATATGGAGCAGCATTCCAAGCAGCTTACCTCCATGAAGCCTCCATGAAGATACCAGACGCCAACAAATACTTTCAGATCATGAACCAGGATATTACTATTTTTAAAAAATCTCATATTATCTCCATAATGTAAATAATTATTAAAACCATTTATAGTAATTTGAAATATCTTTTTACATAATCTTGTTATTAACATACACAGACCAAAAAGACAAAAATTTATAAAACATACTTACTTATATGATTTTGTAAAATTTTCCAAATATTTATATTCAGATAAGACAGTTATAATAAATGGACAGCATTTAAATATTATATAAGACCCATCTCAGGTTATCAAAGGAATAAGAAATATTTTTTTAAATAAAAATATTGAATTTGATGGCAAAGTATCCAAATGGAGTGATATTCTTAGATGTGTATGAAGCTGATTGCTATCAAGCAGAAGCCAGACTTTTGCACAAATTAAATGATCAACATGTAATCCCGGAAAAAATAAAAAATATGAAGGCTGGTTCTTTAATTTATCAAAAATTTTAAGTTCTTTCTAAACTAGATTGTTCGCTTCTGACTATAATTTTTTTTCAGAAGAAAAATTGTGTAAAAAATTTTAGTAAAACAGTCTCCGCAGCTCTTTTCTATATAGGGTTTGACCATTTCACAAGGAATAATATCTTAGAGAGGAATTTGTTGATACCAAAACACATATTCGGTAACAGCGAAAACAGCATAGCAATAATCATTTGCGATGGTACATATATTTATGTAGAAAAAAGTTAGAATTTTTTGTTCCAACGATTTTTGATGTCCTAAGGTCCTATATCTGATGCATAAATCATGCAAGGCATTGAACGATGAAAATAGTGCTTGGCTTTGGATTTATCAACAAAACGACGTTTTTTACTTGATCGGGGTTTTAGATAGCTGTGTGTTATTAGTTATTATTATTACAGATAATGCTTCCAACATGCGAGCTGCCTGGCGGATAATAGAAGATACATTTGATAATATATCTTACGTTGGATGCGCTACACATACATTCAATCTCCTTTTTCAAGACATCGCCAAAAAAGATTCATTCATAGGAATAATAAGAGATTGTAAAAAGGTGATTAAGTATAAACATAGAAGCCGCGTCTTAGCTTTCTTCACAGATTCCTTCTTCGTAGATGTGTAAATCACTGAAGAAAAACATCTTTGAATTAACTTTTTACTGTTTCAGGAATAAAAAATCATTAGTCAAACTGTGGGAGAAATTATAAAGTGAGGTGTATTATTCTAAAATAAAAAACAGTAACACACAAACTGCCCCCTGTAGTGTATGTGTGGTGTTTATGAGACAATGTTAAGTGTCTACATAGTAGATCCTTAACATTGTCTCATAAACACCAGCAGTGGATCTATATAAGTCATTGTCAAGTAGTCTAGAGTTGCATAGTGACAGTAACGGTGGATAGACGTGCGCTCCACAGTGGTACTGGGTGTGTTAGTGAGCCAGTGTCTCTAGGATTCTACACCCCCGATGCACGATCGTCTGAAAGTTCTCACGCGGAATCTTTTCACTTTCTGTCAGTATCACAGCGATTTACAAACTAATTTCCGTCGCGGAAATGAAACCAAAGAGAATAACAGTTTTTTTGGCAACAAGTGCTACGGTTATATAGCCTTGGATATTCATCGCTGTCAGTATCAAGATAAAAGACGGAAAAATAATTATAATTGTCTCCAAATTTTCCTGCACCTCTTAATTTAATGAACTAAATTTTTAAGACTGATTAGTTTTACCTTATAAAAAATATATTTCCTGCGTTTAATGTCGCTATCACAAAAATTATGACAAAAATTAGCAGGTCAGTACGAATATCGACGTTAAAAACATTAAAATAACATTCAATATCAGCGCCACTTGTACAGTGGCGGTTACGACGCTCGCCGCTTTCTTGATAGGGCGAAAATGTATGAAGAAATTTGAGAGCGTTTCTTATTTTTCTTATAAATGTAAATGTTATTAATTTTTATATAAAATATATAGCTATTCGTATAGGGGACTAAATAAGCAACATCTTTTTTGTATATTTATTTTCCTTAGTTCAGTATATTTAGCTATAATGGTACCTAATCAAACCCCATTTTTTAAATCTTTTGCGATTATTGTAATGGTTAAAACGTATTTATGTGAAAATTTTGTATGCGGCTATAAATTTTTTATGCTGTAGACGTGGAGATGAATATATTATCTTTCATTTGAAACCAAAATATCCTTGCAGTGTGACTCCTAATTCTTTAAAATGGTACCTGAAAATCGCTGATATTTGTGAAAAAATGTGATAGCGTCCTTAATGATTAAACGCAGCTGAAATATATATTTTATAATATTTTTGAATATTACAAAAATTGCTACGTGTCTTATTCAAATAATTAAACCAAAAAAATATTGTCTATGTGCCGACCTTCTTGGTGCCGACTGCCGAGTGACAGTAACAATATTTTGTCAAATCTGCGAGTTTTGTGTAATATGTCATGTACTTATGTGAAACAAACAGTTACAAATTTTAATTTTTGTTGTTGTTTAAGTGCTGTAAATTAATTAACTATTAACTATTATATAAATATTATAACTATTATTAACTAAAGTTTTTTTGTTTTACTTAAGTATATATTGTTTTTTAATTTCATATTAGTTTTTAATAGTTAATATGGAAGTCCACAGCGTGGTGAGTATCAACTTTGAATTATAATGATATTTAAATAACAATTTTAATCCTTCAAGCCCCATAATGATACCGGTGACCGGACAACAATAGAATACAATAGGATTTCCAAGAATCCCCGATCGAAGGACTAAATTTTAAAAGTATAATAATGTTTTAACATTTTAGCATAAAAGGACAAAAGTCTCATACGAACAGAAGCAAAAAATATTCGAGTACATATTGGCGCATGCCGATTTAGCCCGAAACAGGGTTACTGACTCAGATGCTGCTCGCGGACGTACGAGATTACTTGCTGAGCTTGCCAGCATCCTAAACAGTTGTGCCACTGGTGCTACAAAATCACCAGACAAATGGTGGAAGGTATGTATATTATTAATATTTAATATCTTTTAAATAAGCTTATCACATACATTACCATCTTGATTATTGTAGCTCTTTTGTGGAAACATTTTTTCGACACAGTTATGTTTATCATAATAATTATTATAACTTGTGCTGCTCGTGCTTAATGAAACATTAATTTAGGTATGTAAAACCCGTAGTGTTGGCAAGACTGGCGCAACGACACAAAGGCGAAAGCAACCAAATTTAAAAAAAGCAGAGACCAAACTGGTGGAGGCCCTCCTGCAGCTCCGTTGTCAGCGATGGAGGAGGCGCTCATAACTTTCGTTGGACGTGAAGCCTCAGAAGGTCTAGCTAGCCAGATCTTCTGCCAGTGCCAGAAAAAATCGGGAACGTGGAGCCCACTTCAAATCAATGAAACTATTAAACAAAGACAAGCAGGTAACAGTGCCGAGTACAAAAGCACTACTGTCTGGACTATAAAATTAAATCAGTGTGGATGAGACACTATAATCAGGACTCGATTTTTTTTTTCGGGACTATTCGAAGCCATGGCTGGAGATACACATCCCACTGCAGCTGGCTTCGAATCCATATAGAATCAGTGTTGCCAACTATGGGTATTTCCCACTAAATTTAGTGGGAAAAAATTAATTTAGTGGGTTTTTTAGGGGGTAAAATATTTTGGGGATAAAAATTTTGAAGAATGGAATATTTTTTTAATAACAACCTTAAAGTGGCTCGGAACTTTGCCGCGAGTGACCGCGACGGACGAAAATTCAAACGAAATACCACTTTATGACATAGGCTATAGGTTTCATTTTACTCAACCACTAGCTTTTACACCGCCGCCGCGCCGGCGGCTGCATGGGTCGCCACGTAAATGTCAGTAGAAAATGATACCTATATTCTATGTCATAAAGTAGCATTTTATTTGATTTTTTACCGGTCGCGGTCGCTCGTGGCATAGATCCCAAAGCCACCTTAAGCCCCGCCGCACATTGTCCGAATTCTGATCAGAAACAGTTGAATTTCGCCGGACTGCCACCCCGCACACTATCCGAAATATCCTTCCGGCCAGTTCGAGCTCACTCGACTCAGTACAAAATGTAAGAGACAGCGCGGACGTTCAACTCGCCCATGACTATTAACGATGTCGGATGTGCAAAATCGTCATTTTTGTTTTGTTTCATAAAATATGTCCTTATAACCAAGGCTATCATGAGCTGAAAAGAAAAAATCTATATTATGCGTAGTTTCTGAAAATCCACATTAAAAATGTCGTATTTTACTAAGATAGCCCGCTAACAATGTCGGATAGTCACTACCTACGTTATTAACGGAACGCGGAAGCGAGTAAGAGCCCACGATGTGCCACATCCGACTATGTTGACGGAGGGAATGGACGTCGCGCTGTCACTTTTTTTTTTTGCTATAGTAGTGTTATGATTTACGTAATTCAGTACTTAGTTTATTATTTTCAGAATACTAAATTATTGTAACTTAACTATTTTTGACTAAATTAGATGGTAGTTTTAATATTTAAATCTGGCCACACTGACAACGTGCAATCCCAAGGCTACGTTCGCTTCACTTGGAGTGGGGGTTGACGGGTAAAAATTGTGTATAAATACCCCAAGAGCGCAGTATGATGCGAATTTTGACGGAAGAACAATTGTAAGAGGAATCTCTGCCCGAAAGTGTACCACTGTATAATATCGTAGAATAAATGTATTTGAAAGTCATCGTGCAGTTTCTTATCAGTAGTTTTACTTTTCGACGCCATTTTCAATGTCTACAAGATCAGCACGGCCAATTAAAACTTGGTACTTAACGAAATGAAGAAAATTATAGTAAAAGGCAAAAAATGCTGATGGTAATATTATGTCCAAAGCTAACGCTAGTGCGGAAAATGGTATTTACTATTCTTTATAATATTTATTAAATATTTTTAACAGTATAGCTTATGTTTTATTGCTTTAGATTTGATTATGAGATAAATTCTTAACTTCATCAACATTAATTTATCGTAGGTAACTACATCCATCGTTCTTAACCGGTTTTTCAAATGTGTAAAATGTCGGTAGTACCGCATACGACATTTTTAATCGGTTTTATAAATGGTTAAATTGTCGGTAGTGCCACTTCTGACATTGTTATGTGGGTTTATAAATTGGTAAAATGTCGGTAGTACTAAATCATAATTATTTCATTTACTTTTCTTATTGATGAAATGGCGCTTATAGTTTGTACCATATCTGTCGTTGCTTACCGACTTTTAAGAAATTTCAGAAGGCTTTAAAATGGGTAATTTTTGTGCGAAAATTAGGTTTCTGTTGGCACATGTCATACATAATGAATTGATATAATTATTTATTAATAATCGTATTTTTCATGGTTTTGCGATTTGGTGACTAGTAGCCGCAATAAAGCCAGACTTTCTTGGCATTTTGCTATTAAGCAGGTAGGCAACAAACATAAAGATTTACTCAAATTATGTAAAAGTGACATAATTCCCAAATATATATATATATATATATATATATATATATATATATATATATATATATATATATATATATATATATATATATATACTGGGTGTCCCAAAAATACCGTCTAATAGTGACATGGGAGATAGATTAGCCTTATATCTCTCGGATAAAATAAAAATGACCTTAGTAAAAGTTGCTTAGTTTTCGAGATATTTGAATTTTTTTGGTTTTATTCAAAATCTCCATTTTTAGTTAGTTTTTATTTCCGCATTAGTACAAATTCCTTTAATTTATTCATTTTTATTTTTTTTAAGTATCTCGAATAGTTGTTTGATGCATACAAAATAAATTTTTGTCAAATAGTAGTGTATTTTTTAAGAAAAAAATATTTTTGTGTTGCGTTTTAGCTCTCCCAAAATTTCGAACAAAATTTTGACAATCTGCCGTGAAAAAAAAATGTACTAAAGTAAACTGGAAAATAATTTTAAAAATTACTCAATTTATTGCAGATTTAGAAATGGTATAACACTTACATAAGAATTTTACAGAAACTTAGAAATTGCCATTTTTATCATTAAAGTCTAATTCAAGCCGGGCTCAACTATGAAGTGAATATTCAATATTCAAACACAATGAAAAGGCCACATGTTGTCCTTTGTGTTCGGCGTTTGTGATCCTGTTCTTAGGTTAAAAACTGAGTGAGATAGCTGTCAATGATCAACGGTAATGTTTGTTAAAGGCCTAATAAGTGCAAGGGAGCGCGCAATATGCGCTACTCTCTTCCCACATTTTACAACACCGTGTTCCACGAACGATCTCGTGGACTTTAGTACGTTCTCTTCCGTTTTGTGCGATACACGTGCTATTTTGTACTGCTCTCGTTTCTCTCATTTTTTTTTATTACTAGGCGTTATTTTTGGACTCTGATTTGCTTTCGATTTGGACTATTGTTGAACTGATTTGGTGACAACAACGACGGTTTGCGCTCTTACAGACAGCTGGCTGGTTTTACTGTGCTAAGAATGGAAAATCCACGAGGTGCTGCTACTCAATTTACTCATCGTGAGTACGCCGACATGTACTTAATTTATGGGGAAACCAGGCGTGTTTCTAATCGAGGCGTAGTAACTTTAAGCTTACGATTAGCTGCAAGATTGTACGCGGAACGTTATCCAAACCGTACACCGCCATCGTATCATGTGATTGAACGATTGGATTCTGCCTACTGGTTAAAAAGCTGGTTTTAAAAAGGAACAGGTATCATCCGTACCACATACAAAGAGTGCAAACTCTCCTTACGAGTGACTATGCCAGACGGGTACAATTTTGTCAACGAATGTTGGAAAAAAATAGGGAAGATCCCGACTTTTTTCATAAAGTACTGTGGAGTGACGAGTCGCAATGTAGAAGAGATGGTTATTTAAACCTTCATAATATTCATAGCTGGCAGCTAGAAAACCCACACGAGAATAGAGAAGATCGGTCGCAACACATGTTTAAAATAAATTTATGGACCGGAATCTACAACGGTACAATAGTAGGACCAGTGGAGCTGCCTCCAATATTAAATGGTCACACCTATTTGGAATTTTTAGAAAACCAATTGCCAACGCTCCTCGGGGATGTGCCACTGGAATCATTACGAACGATGTGGTTTCAAAACGACGGCTGCCCAGCACATTACGCTCGAGACGTTCGAGCACACCTGGACCGCAGGTTCCCGAGAAGGTGGATTGGGCGACTGGGGCCAATCTTATGGCCACCACGATCCCCTGATCTTAATCCCCTGGATTTTTTTTATTGGGGATGTCTTAAAGACAAAGTTTATGGTAAACCAATACGCAACGAAAGGGAACTACGCGACAGAGTCACCGCAGCGGCTCAAGAAATATCTCAGATAAGTTTGAGAAGATTAAAGAATAATTTTATCAGAAGATGTCGATTGTGCATTCGTGTTGGAGGTCGACAGTTCGAGCATTTACTGTAATAAATCTAAGTTCTAAAGTTTTTTTCTAATTTTATTTATTATCACAGTGCCCCATAACAGCGAAGGAAAGAACGAAATAACAAATTAGGGTTGCAATAGTACATTCAGTTTTACAAGTCTACAGATACAAAAGATAATAAAGGTCGATAGATAATAAGATTGCGATGAACATTCCTGGTACTTTTTCATCTTCTTTACTACATAAGAGTCTGGCTTGAATCAGACTTTAATGATAAAAATGGCAATTTCTAAGTTTCTGTAAAATTCTTATGTAAGTGTTATACCATTTCTAAATCTGCAATAAATTGAGTAATTTTCCAGTTTACTTTAGTACATTTTTTTTTCACGGCAGATTGTCAAAATTTTGTTCGAAATTTTGGGAGAGCTAAAACGCAACACAAAAATATTTTTTTCTTAAAAAATACACTACTATTTGACAAAAATTTATTTTGTATGCATCAAACAACTATTCGAGATACTTAAAAAAAATAAAAATGAATAAATTAAAGGAATTTGTACTAATGCGGAAATAAAAACTAACTAAAAATGGAGATTTTGAATAAAACCAAAAAAATCCAAATATCTCGAAAACTAAGCAACTTTTACTAAGGTCATTTTTATTTTATCCGAGAGATATAAGGCTAATCTATCTCCCATGTCACTATGAGACGGTATTTTTGGGACACCCAGTATATACAGGGTTACAGGAAAAGTCGATGCAGATCCGTTAAGGGCGTGTAGTTTGCATCGTTCCTAACTGATTTGGTTATGAAACAACCCATCCTAAACATAACCGTTTTCGAGATATTCGACTTTTATTTTTAAATTAACTTAACAGGTCGTACTAAGACAATGAAAGTTAAAAAAAATAATATTTATTTATTAAGTTTATTTTTCTTTAAAGGATACCCAAAAAAAATAGTATGGAAGATGATCTGCAGATCTAATTTAAAATATCTACGTTTCATCAGCTATCCAACAAGGTATCACAATCAAGGGTTTTGCCAAAAATCATAGAAAAAACACTTAGTTAAAAGCACCCAGGTAGCAATTCTCGGTCCCTTGCCTATTGTCCTTTGAGTTGGTTCGGGGTGTGCAAGCGAGACAACTTACGATTTATGCAGGTATGAGTGAGAAAGATAATGTGCCGATGCCGAAGGAGATCGGGAATGTGAATACAACATGCCCTATTCACTATTGTTTGTGTTTGCCGTTACGACTTTGGTTGTTAGTCTGCTTATGTGATTCGTCCATGGTAGATGCGTTATCGTTGTGCTTTCTGTTTTCTGTTCGACTTGGCTGTGTTTCTGGACTGTTTCTTCCGATTTGTGACTATTGTGCTTGTTTACTGGACTTTGATTTTGCTTGTGATACGGAACTGTTAACGATGACGACCTACACGAACGAGGAATATGCAGATATGCTAGTTTGCTACGGATATTGCAATCGTGTGTCCGCGCAAGCTCGTAACGAGTACATGACACGCTATCCTGGCCGTCGAGTACCGAATGTGAGAGTTTTCGAAGGATTCGAGAAACTGGGTCCGTATCGAGGCGCCGGACAGATTTAGGAAGGCCACGTGTTATTGATGATAACGAAGAAGAGGACAACGAAATCGTGCAAAGATTTCGATTGGATCCAACAACCTCAACAAATATTGTTGCCGCTCAACTGGGAGTCTCGCAATGGAGTGTGGTATAACGTTCACACTGCGGGCTTATACCCATACCACTACACGCCTGTGCAGGACATTGAACAAGATGATCCCGTAAGACGATTAGGTTTCTGCCGGTTCATGTTGAATGCAGATGTAGAAGACCCGACTGACGGATGAGTCAAAGTTTGACAAAGACGGAATCACAAATTATCATAATGTCCATTATTGGGCCCCGAAAGAACAAGGAAATCCAAACAAGAAGAGGGTTAAGGGATCACAACGCCGATTCAGCTTGAACGTGTGGATGGGTATCATTTCCAACCATTTGATTGGCCCATATTTTCTCCCAGATAATTTAAATGGGGAATTTTATGAAAATTTCCTGAGAGGAGACCTCAATGTTTTATTAGAAGATTTGGCACTCACTCTACGCCGAGACATGTGGTTCCAACATGATGGCTGCCCTGCGCATTACAGGAGAGGTGTCAGGGAATGGTTGGATATAAATTACCAGAACAAATGGATTGGGCGAGGTGGGCCTATACCCTGGCCACCGAGAAGTCCGGACCTAACCCCCATGGATTTTTATGTATGGGGGCACATGAAGAGTCTGGTGTACAGTGAGCCCAACCCGGTATCATCTGTACAAGAATTGAGAACCAGAATTATTAACGCGGCGAATCAAATAAGAGGCAAATTAACAACTGGTGTAGTGAAAAGTGGACTCAGAAAAAGACTGCGAAAATGTGTGCAAAACAGGGGTGGTCATGTTGAACATGAAATTTAAACATGTCTTGTTATGTAATAAATGTTATTGTGTACTTATTTATTGTTTTATTTTCTTTCTGGGGTCAAGGGGTAAATAAAATTAAACGTAATCATGTAATGTAATTTTTTACCTCCTTAGTTGCCGTTGAAGCTAAATTGTTGCACCAATTTCAATAAAATCTTTGATTGTTATACCTTGTTGGATAGCTGATGAAACGTAGATATTTTAAAGTAGATTTGCAGAACATCTTCCATACAATTTTTTTGGATATCCTTTAAAGAAAAATAAACTTAATAAATAAATATTATTTTTTTTAACTTTCATTGTCTTAGTACGACCTGTTAAGTTAATTTACTTACAGTTTTGGTTATTGAAATCATAAGGCATCTTGTCCTAGTTGTAAAAAGCAAAAAATAATGCGATTTTGACTACTAATTTTCAAATTATACAATGAGATATAAAAAAATTCGGCAAATTTATGAAAAAAAAATAAAAGTCGAATATCTCGAAAACAGTTATGTTTAGGATGGGTTGTTTCATAATCAAATCAGTTAGAAACGATGCAAACTACACGCCCTTAACGGATCTGCATCGACTTTTCCTGTAACCCTGTATATATATATATATATATATATATATATATATTGTTACGGTACATGGTATACGGACACGTGGTGCGCAAGTACATACTCGAGCCTTCTAGGAAGGTCCAATGTTTGTTTACGTGTTTACCCTTTATTTGTTAGCGTGTTTGAATTTAGACCTTATGACTACTCAGTCATAAGGTCTAAATTCAAACACGTACACACCATAAGGTCTAAATTAAATTCAACTTACTGCACTTATCGCAAGGACGGCAGTTTTATTGTAGTACATGCCCGAGCCTCCTAGAAATTTCCCACGGTTGTTTACTTGTTTACGTGAATCGGGAAATTTCTGGAATTCGTCTCGCCATATAAAAAGAGCCGCAGGCAGGCCCGGCAAGTTAGTTCGTTTCGAGCTTTCATCAAGGCGATTTCGGAGTGAACACAAGTGATCAATAGTGAGTGAACCAGTGAAACCTGCGACTTGGCTACGACCTAGGACAGTGATAGTGCTTAGTGATTGGACCTAGTGATTTGTGTTTGGACTTAGTGCTAAGTGTTGTGACCTAGTGTTAGTGCAGTGTTAATAAAGTCTTCAAGAGAGTCACCAGGTCTTTCTCTCCAAATCCTCGAACCCTAGCACGTAACAACTGATGTCAGAAGTGCGATTTGGAGATGCCATTGACTCCGAGAGAGGACTTCAAGGGGAGTGTCAGGACAAGGGCGCAGCGAGCTGCTGCCATTGACTCCGAGAGAGGAGTTGCGGAGGCCACACCCACTGGGGACCAAGCTCCGCCCACTGAGGGACAGGCCCCACCCACTGGCCCCGCCCACATGGCTCCGCCCACTGGCCACGCCCACCAGGCTCCGCCCACTTTGGCTGAAGCCACGCCCCCTGGCTCCGCCCACCGGTACACGCCCACTGGCCACGCCCCTCAGGCTCCGCCCACTTTGGGTATGACCACGCCCACTAGCTCCGCCCACCAGGCCACGCCCACTAGCTCCGCCCACCGAGCTCCGTCTGCTCAACCCCTGCCTACTGGCTCCAGCCACCAAGCATCGCCCGTAGCTTCTGCGGCCCCTCAAATGGCTCCCCAATTACAAAGCCTAATTGAGTTAATTCAGGCTCTGCAAGAATCACAAGACCGCAAGTTCGGCGCTTTACAAGAGGCACAAGACCGAAAGGCGTACAAGTGTTCTCATACAAGTGTTTGTCTAGCGGTCTTTTAAACTGTTCTCTGTTTAAAATAGGTGGCGTTCTTGGTGAAAGCTTTGGCGAGTATACCAGCAGGCTCCTTTCTTTCCTTGTTTGAGTAAACAAGGGGCAAGTTGGAGGGAGAAAGGGTAGGAGGTAGTTCAGGGGGGGAAGGTGCGGGAAGAAGTAGGGGTAGAGGCAGGAGGCTCCAAGGGGAAGTTGCCCGCTTCCCTTGGAGGGGCAGGACGAGGGCGACGATGTCAGGGTCTCACGGCCCTGAGGGGGAAGGGGGAGGGGGAGGTGGCGCCGCATCAGGCAGCGGAATGTCATCGCACAGCCAGGGGGGCACGGTGAAAAGGGTTAGTGCTCAAACCCCGCCAGACCTCATCACATTGAAAAGGCAAGCGAATGCTAACATCGCGGCGCTGAGGGAGCAGAAGAGGGCAGAACAACTGGCCCGCAGGCGAGCGGAGAAGGAGGCAGAGGAGGCTTCAGAGAGGGCCAGCTCGAAGAACCTGTACACGCCGGGGCCGAGTAAGCAAGCCGCCTACGCGGGCGGCCTTGAGGCCAATGAGGAGGTGGCAAGGGATATTACCGCGGTAGGAACAGTGAGCGTAGGCCAAGCACCTGCCCCACAGGCGATTCCAGCGCGGGGCATGTTCTTCGAGGGCGACGTTGGAGGGTGCGCCGATATGCTGGTGGACGCACTAATCAACAATGGGAAGAATGATAGCCCCTTGGGTACAGGGACCCGGGGCTTGGGACTAGGAGCAATTGGCGCAATGTCGGGGGGGAGCAGGCTGAACAGACTCTCTGCAGTGGAATTCGACCCCTCGGCCGCTACCATACTCAGCAACGCGCCTAGGAAGGCTGACATAACAAGCGTCAGAGAAGTCACTGACCACGCAGCCACCAACTTGAGGCGCACGATCGCAGAGAGTCAGAGCTCGGGGGAGAAGGGGGGCAGAACATTCGTGCCTACGGCAACCAAGCAGCAGGCGACTACGAGGGGGACTTTGGTAGCAATGGCAGCCAGGACGGCGGCTAGGATGCGGGGGCGAACGGACGTAGGAAGAAGTGTACGAGGGTTCTTCGCCACTGCCGCTATGAACACGACATTCGCAGTGGCGGTGGCCAGGGCCCTGAGGGGGACTCTAGACCTGCCAAAAATAGCTAGAGAGTTTGGCAGTATAGACGAGGCGACAGCGCTAGACGCTGTTGTTGTACTTTGGGCTTTACGTGACTCCCCCGTGCAGACTCGGACAGAGGAAGGGGAGCACGAAGTGGAGGTAGACAAAAGGGAGGAAGCAGCTACGCTGCGGGCCTTATCGGGCCTTCCCGTCGCTGAAGCCCTAAGAGAGGTGGATAGGCGAGATCAGGCTACTAGCAAACTCGAGTCGGCGGTTACGGCCTTAATCTGTAACAAGCCTTTGGCTTCCCGGGCCGTTGACTGTCGGGTTTGTTTGGTCTGTTTGGCCGCACACTTCTCAGGGGAAGAGGCGGTACTGGGAGGAGGCGAAGGAACAGAGCAGGAGTACACGTTTGAAGAAGTCAGGCGTATCATACTGGGAAGTGGAAGGAACGGGAGAGCAATGGCGGTAGCTGCAGCGATCCACAACCTGAAAGTCAGTTTATAGTCGACACGGACGCAAGCAACACGGCCATTGGAGGGGTGTTATCTCAAAAACAGGGTGAAAGAGAAGTTGTAATTGCATATTTCAGCAAATCTTTATCTAAGCCAGAGAGAAACTACTGTGTGACAAGAAGAGAACTCTTGGCTGTCGTAAAGACGCTACAACATTTCAGCAAGTATCTCATCGGCAGACAGTTTCTACTGCGAACTGATCACGCAGCCTTGAAGTGGCTACTACAATTCAAGAACCCAGAAGGCCAAGTAGCTCGATGGATAGAACAACTCCAGGAGTATGACTTCAAGACGGAACACCGCAGCGGAAAGTCGCATGGGAATGCCGACGCACTCTCACGAAGGCCGTGTTCAGAAGACTGCAAACATTGTGTTAAGCAGGAATCTAATGAAGTAACATTAAAGTTAACGAAAACAAGTCCTTTGGGTCCATGGGAGAATGATGGTATGAGAGAGGCTCAAGAAAGAGATGACGACCTTCGACACATCATCACATGGAAGAAACGGGATGACGTAAAGCCAATCTGGAGTGAGGTTGCACCCACTGGCGCTGTCACTAAGGCGTACTGGGCGCAATGGGACAGTCTGATTCTTCAAAACGGAATACTTTACCGGAAATGGGAGAAGACCAACGGCAGAGAGTTCCATCTTCAGATAGTTGTCCCAAGAACGAGAGTACCGGATGTTCTCCGTGAAATGCATGATGGCGTATCAGGAGGTCATCTAGGAGTAAAGAGGACGTTAACGAAAGTGCGAGAACGATTCTACTGGTTACATTGTCGAGACGATGTACAGGATTGGTGCCGCAAATGCACTACTTGCGCTGCAGTGAAGGGACCACAGACAAGGAGCCGTGGGAGCCTGCGCTTGTATAACGTTGGCGCACCGTGGGAACGAATCGCAGTTGACGTAGCTGGGCCATTTCCCGTGACGGAATCGGGAAACAAGTATTTTATGGTCGTCATGGATTACTTCACCAAATGGCCCGAAGTGTTCGCCATACCAAACCAAGAAGCTACAACAGTCGCTTCTAAATTAGTCGAAGAAGTGATATCTCGGTTTGGTGTGCCTCTGGAAATCCATTCTGATCAGGGCAGGAATTTCGAATCGCAGGTCTTCCAGGAAGTGTGCAGAATTTTGGGAATGCATAAAACGAGGACCACCGCGTACCATCCACAGTCTGATGGAATGGTTGAGAGATTTAACCAGACCCTTGAGAGGCATTTGGCGAAATTGGTAGATGACAAACAAAAGGACTGGAACAAATATATACCGCTCTTCCTTCTGTCGTACCGTACCGCCGAGCATGAGAGCATAAAAGCTACCCCGGCGTATGTCAATTACGGTAGAGAACTGCGAGTACCAGTAGACCTCTTGACAGGAGGGTCACCGGAGGAACCGAAGACTGTACCAGATTATGTCTGCCATTTAAGGGAAAAGATGCGCTATATACACGCCATGGTTCGGGAAAATGGGTTACAGTCAAGTGAGAACATGAAGACCAGATACGACCGGAAATCGAATACAAGCGGCTTCGAAGAAGGGTCACTGGTGTGGCTGCATAACCCAACTCGCCGAAAAGGCAAATCTCCAAAGTTGCAGACCAAGTGGGACGGCCCATACAAAGTGGTTACCCGATTGAATGATGTGACTTACAGGATTCAAAAGCAACCAAGAGGGACATTCAAAGTGGTACACATAGACCGTCTGGCGCGTTACCATGGCAGTAACAATGATGCTCGGGACGAGCATCTCTAAGAGGGGAGTAGTGTTACGGTACATGGTATACGGACACGTGGTGCGCAAGTACATACTCGAGCCTTCTAGGAAGGTCCAATGTTTGTTTACGTGTTTACCCTTTATTTGTTAGCGTGTTTGAATTTAGACCTTATGACTGAGTCCATAAGGTCTAAATTAAATTCAACTTACTGCACTTATCGCAAGGACGGCAGTTTTATTGTAGTACATGCCCGAGCCTCCTAGAAATTTCCCACGGTTGTTTACTTGTTTACGTGAATCGGGAAATTTCTGGAATTCGTCTCGCCATATAAAAAGAGCCGCAGGCAGGCCCGGCAAGTTAGTTCGTTTCGAGCTTTCATCAAGGCGATTTCGGAGTGAACACAAGTGATCAATAGTGAGTGAACCAGTGAAACCTGCGACTTGGCTACGACCTAGGACAGTGATAGTGCTTAGTGATTGGACCTAGTGATTTGTGTTTGGACTTAGTGCTAAGTGTTGTGACCTAGTGTTAGTGCAGTGTTAATAAAGTCTTCAAGAGAGTCACCAGGTCTTTCTCTCCAAATCCTCGAACCCTAGCACGTAACAATATATATATATATATATATATATATATATATATATATATATATATATATATATATATATATATATATATATATATATATATATATATATATATATATATATATGTAAGAGATAATAAATAATTTTAAAAGTAATTGTACCGGAAGTACTGTACAGACTTCAACTGTCAGCTGTCAACTTGACAACTTGTCATTTGTCAACGTCATTATAACTGTCAGTGGTGCGTTTGTTCATAAGTCGAGATTTCACTTGCTCTGAGAACATCGCCTGCGCCGGGTGTGCGCCTCAATATGTCGGACACCGATGGCGACCGTGCGGATGTTCATCCATTTGAATCTGCGACAGCAGCGGTGGGATTGATCTCAAATTCATCCCACGTGCCTACCGCAATGGCTACTACTCAAAATGAAGAATATTTTCGGCCGGAACGCGAAAATCAAGGTGACAATATGGCGGGCCCCTCAACATCGGAGAACAAAGGAAATACGGTCCCTTCATCTGAAAACTGGGCGGTGTTTTTCCAAAATATGATGGCGGGCTTCCAAAACTCCAAGTCGTCTCCAACAAGCGCCGTAGAATATAGAAAACTAAAAGCTAGCGAAATTTATCTACCCTCTTTTGATCCGGACGAGTGTCAATTTACTGCGGCACAATGGTGCGACGAGATCGAGAACCACAAACAGCGCAACTCGTGGACGGACTACGAAACCAGGAATGCGGCTTTTATTCGCCTGCAGGGCCGTGCCAAGAAATGGGCAGCACGTTCGTATCCGCTGTGCAAGACTTGGGAAGAATTGAAGGAGCGGCTCACACAGCAGTTCATTTCGACAAGGAGATTCTACGACTTGTTTCGCGACATGGTGGAGTACACGAGCGACCAGGCGGCGACGTACATCGAGTATTCAACTAACAAGATGGCGCTGATAGACAGGTTGGATACCGGTTGGGGTGAGTCTAACAAAATTGAGGTGGTGATCTCCGGCATCACAGACGCTCAGGTACGCACTGATTTACTTAAAAACACGCCAACCAATTTTGTGGCATTTGATAGACATTTAAATACGTACCCTAGAATTAAGAATTTAAAACGTCAATCCGTTATGACGCGAATTGATAATGAAATTCCCAAGCGTTCCAGACTAAGCGAGCCACTTACTGAGCGTCGCTGTCATTATTGTAATAAGACCGGCCATTTGAAGCGACATTGTTTACAGTTGCGTAATAAAAATAAGCGTGAAGATCCCGATTCTTGCATGCCAGTCGATAAACCTAGTAATAAGCAAAATGTTACTCAATGTTCCTATTGTCATAAGACTGGACATTCTGAATCTACTTGTTTTACTAAACAGCGCGATGAAAAATCAAAAAATTTTAAATATTCCAAATTACAGACGAAATCGGTTAACGTTTGTTCATCTTCCAGTGACTCTTTGATTAAAACGTGTATTGGTGGCTATACTTTACTAGCACTCATTGACAGTGGTTCAGAATGTTCATTGATTAAAAAGGAAATAGCTGATTATTTACCCGATAAGAAGGAGGTTTCGTTTACTCGTCTTTCAGGTATTGGTTCGGTGCCATGTTTTTCATTTCGTAAAATGACAACATTTGCTGAGTTTGACGGGTTACATACCGAGGTCACGTTTGTGATAGTCGATTCACACTTGCTACCATATGACGTAATCTTAGGTAGGGAGGTTTTTAAAACCCCTGGATTAATATTCACCCTCAATAGCGATGGCGCTAAAATTATACGTGATGCTAGTGTTAATATTTGTCGAAATTTGAACATGGATGCAGAGTTAGATAAAATTAACACTGACTTGACCGAGTCTAACGATATTAATAGGTTGAAGTCTGTATTGGCAGTATACAAGAAAAATTTTACTAGTGGAAATTCTCAAACTACCGTCAATACAGGTACCATGGAAATTAAACTAAAGAATCCCGATAAAATCGTACAGCGACATCCGTACCGACTAGCCCCTTCCGAACGCACTATAATGCGAGATATTATTGCTGATTTAGAGAGTAAAGGTATAATCCGCGAAAGTTCCTCTCCTTTTTCAAGCCCCGCATTGCTAGTAAAGAAAAAGGACGGGTCTGACCGCCTTTGTGTCGATTATAGGGAGCTTAACTCCAACACTGTACGTGATAATTACCCTTTGCCGCTGATATCGGAACAAATTGATGCTTTGGGGCAAGCATGTCATTTTTCAAGCTTAGATATGGCCTCTGGGTTCCATCAAATTTCGATGGCATCCCAGGCGGACATTGAAAAAACCGCGTTTATTACGCCGGACGGTGTATGGGAGTATTTGAAAATGCCGTTTGGGCTTTGCAACGCACCTTCTGTCTACCAAAGAGCCATTAATAAGGCGCTTAAAGGGTTAAAAGATAAGGTAGCATTGGTTTATATCGACGATGTCCTAATTTTTTCAAAAACTAAGGAGGATGCGTTTCGTGACCTTGATCTGGTGTTATCTGCACTATCAAAGGCAGGTTTTGCTTTTAACTGGAAGAAATGCACCTTTCTAAAGTCCTCAGTAGAATATCTAGGCTACATTGTCGGCAACAATAGCATTAAACCTAATCCTAAGAAGATAGAGGCTTTAGCTAACGCATCCTTACCAACTAATGTGAAGGAGTTACGTCAATTTAACGGTCTCGCTGGGTATTTCCGAAAGTTTGTACCTAGTTTCTCCTCTATTATGGCGCCTCTATACTCCCTTACAAAAAAGGACGCTAAATGGATATGGACTACTGAACACACAAAAGCTCATGCAACTGTGATAGGCTATTTGACTTCCGAACCTGTGTTAACGATTTTCGACCCTAGTAAGCAAATTGAACTACACACTGATGCGAGTTCGATCGGATATGGTGCTATTTTATTTCAAAAGTTTGATAATCAATTAAAAGTTGTAGGTTATTTCAGTCACAGGACTTCGAACGCAGAAAGTAGATATCATAGTTATGAACTGGAGACGCTAGCGGTGTTCAGGGCACTTAAACATTTTCGTCATTATCTACTTGGTAGAGAATTCAAAGTCGTGACTGATTGCAATGCATTAAAGGCATCACGTCACAAACGAGAGCTTTTACCGCGTGTCCATAGGTGGTGGGCGTATATGCAAACCTTCGATTTTGAGATTGAGTATCGAAAGGGTGAAAGAATTCCGCACGTAGACTATTTGAGCCGTAATCCCACGAACTGCAAGGAAGTGAATGTCACGCGTGTGAGTGATGAATGGCTGCAAGCTGAACAAAGATTAGATTCTGACATAAACCGAATTATAGAGTCCATTGAGAACGATACCATTGAAACTAATCTTAGGTCATCTTACACCTACAAAAACAATTTATTGTATAAAAATTTTCAATTAGATGGTAAAACTTATAGTCGCGTTATCGTTCCCAAAAACTTTCGTTGGCAAATAATCCAAAAATTTCATGATGAATTAAAGCACCTAGGATGGGAAAAAACTTTGTTTAAAATTCGAGAGCATTTTTGGTTCCCAAATATGTCTTCATCGGTAAGGGCTTATGTAGACCACTGTTTACCGTGCAAAATTAATAAAAATCCTTCTGGTAAAAAACAATCAGCGTTACATCCCATAGATAAAGTTGCAGAACCTTTTCATACCATTCACATTGATACTAGTGGTAAACTGACTGGTGGTAGGATGTCCAAGGAATATGTGATAATAATAGTCGATGCTTTCACTAAGTTCTGCCACTTAACAGCTGTCAAAGACTTAACATCTCGATCTGCTTGCGAAGCCCTCAAAAGTTTTGTCCACATATTCGGAACACCGCAACGCATTATCTCGGATCAAGGGACATCCTTCACAGGTCAAGATTTTCAAAATCTTTGTAAGGAATGGTGTATTGAATTCCATGAAATTGCTAGCGGCGTCAGCCGTGCTAACGGCCAAGTAGAGCGCCTAATGTCCGTTTTAACTAATTGTTTTACCGTTGCTGAGAATCACGAAAACAAATCCTGGAAATCTGTTATTGGTGAAGTTCAATTAGCTTTAAATTGTACTATTTCTAAAAGTACTGGCAAGAGTCCTTTCGAGTTATTATTTGGATATAACAAATCCCCACCAAAATTAAATTATCTCTCAGTAGAGGCTACAAACGGACAGGATTTATCTGAAATAAGACAAACGGCTAAGTGTAGGATGGACGAGCAAGCGTCAAAAGATAAAAAGCGTTATGACTCCCGTAAAGCTGTTATTCACCCTTTTGTTGTTGGTGATCTAGTATTAGTTCAAAGAAATCCCCGAATAATTAATAAGCTAAGTGAAAAATTTTGCGGCCCGTGTAAAATTACTAAGGTTTGTCCAAATGAGCGCTACATGGTTGAACCATTATCTGGAGGACGGGCACAATACGTGTGCCATGAACGATTACGTAAATATCCAGCTAGTCTTCCAGGATTGTCAGAATGTCTTGACCCTGTAGAACTCATGGCAGATTAGTTTTATTTAATTATTGTTGCAGAACAGATTGTTTTGAATTTCGTGTTTATTTTTAGTTGAAATTATTTTCTATATTGTAGCGAACTTTTGTTTCATGATTGTATCTTATCCTTTCTGTGATCCTTTCTGTATTAAGGATGGTAACAAGTAAGGTAATTCCTTAATAAAAGACGTTATTCCGTTACTGATTAATAAAATGTTTTATTTAAAACTGAAAGCTGCTACGCTTTGTTGAAGGAAGAACTGAAAGTTCGATTGCTTGTCTGTATGATGATGTGTTGAAAGCTACCACGCTTTGCAGTGAAATTGACAGTTGGGGTTGAAAGCTACAACGCTTTACAGAAAAGTGGACTGAAAGCTCTTATTTGACGCTTTGTCCTTCTGAGTTGCTGAAAGCTACTACGCTTTGCAGTGAAATTGAGTTTGAGAGTATTTGATACTCATAGTTGATGCTGAAAGCTACAACGCTTTGCTTATGTGTTACGACTTACGAGCAGGTGATGTTATAGGCTCCGAGGATTTGCTAGATGCTAAAACTAAAACTTGATGAAAGCTTTTACGCTTTGCTTTGTGTGCGTATGTGTGTGAGTGTGTGCTATATGCGCTTTGCTGTCTCAGCATATCAGACATCGATGGGAAACGCGAGAGCGCGTTTATGCGCAGAATGGCCGTGTAAGAGATAATAAATAATTTTAAAAGTAATTGTACCGGAAGTACTGTACAGACTTCAACTGTCAGCTGTCAACTTGACAACTTGTCATTTGTCAACGTCATTATAACTGTCAGTGGTGCGTTTGTTCATAAGTCGAGATTTCACTTGCTCTGAGAACATCGCCTGCGCCGGGTGTGCGCACTGACTGTGCTAAAAGTGTTCAAACCTCAATATGTCGGACACCGATGGCGACCGTGCGGATGTTCATCCATTTGAATCTGCGACATATATATATATATATATATATATATATATTTTTTCATTTTGTTTAGTTAATTTAAGTTATGCTATCAAAAAGTCAACAAAATAGTGTTGGTAATAATTTTTAATTTCAATGTTTTAAGTAAGTTTTCATTTCGGATGAAAATTTGATTTTCCGAATTATTTAAATCATAAGAAATGTTATTATTTAAATCATAAGAAATGTTTTGTATTTTCATACGTACATTGTTTTTACGTTTTATTTGACAGAAGTCCATAAAACTATTTTTTTTCTTTAAATTGTTGTCGTTTTTGTTGGTAATTTCTACATGCGACATATTTTTAAATTAATAGTTATCACTTAAGAGGATTCCACACCGCCATTTTTTCCATACAAACGTTGTCCCCTGTTTCCTCTCTGGATAATGCTAGTAGAGTTATAATTTTTTTCCTGAATATCTACGGCCACTAATACAATGTCCCTATGTTTTCTTTTTTTTTTTCATAATTTCATTATTAAATAAGATATGAACGTTCAAAAACCCAAAAAAATGGCCAGATTTTCCACTGTGTTCAAACGTCCAGAAAACAGATTTGGATAGATTATACAAAAAAAGCAAAACATAGGAACACAGCTCAAGCCTTTTTTTAATCTTTAATGAAAAAAGTACTTAAATCGGTTAAGTTTTGGAGAAGGAATCAGGGGACAACGAATCGTTGATTTTCTGGATTTTCTGCAGTTGTCTCTATCGCGTTCTGCGGTATAGGCTTGAGGTAAGGGAGACAGCTATAAATATTACACGTACTTTTTTTTCATTTCTCTAGCCGCTGTTGTATCCTCTTAACAATGACGTAAATGCCACTTCCGACAAGCAATCATCGATTTTCTACAAGCAACAATGTCGGTTCTGGCACTTCCGACAAATCAGCATTACTCGTACCCTGTTAAAAAGATCAGAAGTGACTTTTCTCATATTTAGGCATAAAATACGAGATACTCATAATAACATATCAAACGTAAATAACTTTTATAGTATTACCCTGAAATTCATGATCCTACTTGAAATAAGTAAAAAGTTATGCACAATTTAGACTTTGAATCGCTCTCCTGTAAAGTTGTCGTTTTTCACATCCGACATTGTTAATAGTCATGGGCGAACTGTTTCTGACCAGAAATTTCGGACAATGTGCGGCCGGGCTTAAGATGGAACTGCCGCACAAAGCACATGTCGCTATAGTCTTTTGAGTCGTACCAGCTGACAGTAGGCTGACAGATTATTATATTTGTTGTCATTGTATGTAATGAAAAAAAGAAAGATTGAAGTACTTAAAAACTGCCGGCCTGTTTGTTTGTTTGACCTGTTGAAGGTGTATTTCAGCGTTTTGAGCGCTTAGTAGAACATACCGCAAGAAATTTTAAATATTTTGATTTTTTGGGGAGTTTTTGTTGAAATTTAGTGGGGTTTGAAGTTGCTTTAGGGGGAAAACGTTTTGAATAGTTGGTAACACTGTAAAGAATATGGTCAAAATTAAGTGCCCCAATCTTTATCCATACAAAGCGCTAGACGAATTGACAAATACCGACTAGCGTTTTTAGACGGCGATCTTTTACATCAGTAAAGAACGCGTGGTAGAAAGGTGGTATTATTTGACGAACAAAATTACGAGCATAAACGGACGTGACTTGTGTGGCTACCGGCCAATAATTATTATGGATGTTGTTAAAAATTATAGTCATTAAAATGAAATATGCGTGCATTACGCTTGTTGTAGACCGCACACCATCAAACCATATGGGACAGGCGCAGGAGGAGACGTTTGTTAAGACGGCAATTAGAAGGAATAGAAGGCATGCCCGATCTTCTATTTCTACAACATTTTCGTCTTGACAAAGCTTCCTACAGAAGTATGTGGACTTGTGCAGGGCATCGGTATGGAATCAGCGAAACGACACTGGATGACTAGACGATGTAGTCTAATCGGTTTTGACTTTTAGGCTTTTAGGCTACCATACTAGAGCGAATCAATAGCGGTCAGTTTATCGCTTCAAAAGTCATCTATTGATCTCCGGACAGCAGTTGATATTTTAAAATCTCTTTTATATTTCTTACTTGCTCAACGAGAATTATTTGACGATTACGAGATGAAAGCAAACGAAAATGCTGACTTCCAATATAGTGATGAAAGTCAGCGTGTACGAAGAAGAAAAAGACATCACGACGACGAAGCAACAGAAGAAGTTGTTCATAGAGGTAGAAATAAATTAAAAATTAGAACTTATTTGCCCGTTATCGATATGCTCTGTACAGAATTATCGCGACGACAGGAAGCATATAGTGAAATTGATTCTCTGTTTGGATTCCTTACGGGTTTTTTGAAAAGGCCCGATGACGATATAAGATGCATGCTCTAAGTTTAAGGATATTTTTTGCAATGATATCGAACCCGAATTCATAGACGAGATGGTCTATGAATTCGGTGGTAATTTAAAAATATTTAAAATAAGCAACATGGTATCCTAATAAGAAAGTTACTGACCAGCAATTAAATAAAAGTGTTAAGCGTTATACGCTTCAATACTGAAGAATCTGGATCTTCTAAGTTCTCAAAGGAAAAAATAAAAATTGACGTAAATACACAAACATCAACTTTGCTTGCAACACAAAGAAAAATAAAATTGAAGCGTGAGTTAAAAAATCTTAATACAGAAAATCAAGAGAAGAGATGTAAACATTAATATTTTAATGACACTTTCGTCGTGTATGAAGAAAAATATAAAAATTATGAAGAGGTGCAATCTGTCATAACAAACTGTTTCCCAAATATTCATCAGCAATTGAACGAAAAAAAAATCTAACAAAGGCACGAGATTCAGTGACGACCTAAAATCTTTTGCTCTGGCATTTATCTTTTAATTCAGTTTTGTTAGCATTCCACAACCTTCTAATCTTAGAAGACTTTTAGCTACTTATGATTGTAATGTAGGGTTCATATCGGAAGTTTTGAATTATCTAAAAGATGCTGCAAAAGAAAATGTCAACCTACAGAATATTGCACTAATTGTTGATGCAATATCAATTAGATCTGAAATAAAATACACACATACACAGATAAAAAGGATTTCTCGAATCAAGAAAAATAGTTTTCTTGACATATTAAGTTATTTTAAGGAAAATTGTGTTAATACAAGTAATGTTTATTCATCTTTAAATAATGGCAGTCTCGAAATGAAAAAAATATTTTCTTGTTGCAATTTTACAATCAAGGAAAAAAAAATTAATTGAAGAATAAGTAAAATTAACCTAAGAAGTTCAAATTTTATTGCTCTAATACAATGAAATACTTATTTCAAACTGTAAGTTTATTTAACACAATGAAACATTTCATCCAATGAAGAAATTATTACCTTGAATCATATCTAGAGCAATTTAAAAAAAAATATATCTCAAACTAATGACATAAAATCTTGTTTTTAGTAAAATCCTGTTTTGCCTTAAAATTTTATTATTACCTTGTTTCAAATACATATAGTTTAAGAAAAAGTTAAAAATATTTTAATTTAATGACAAGTTACTTCTAGTCTACCTATTTTTTTTTTTTTGGTATGAGTTATGACTATTGACTACCGAGTCTACCGACGCGACGCCACGATAGTGCGCGCGCGCCATGCTAAAGCAAGCTAAACAAGTTTAAACCTGTTTGTGCAGTTTGAAACTAACGAAAATAACAACGTAGTTACTCTCCTCGAGGCAAATAATATTTCTCCAGAAGTAATAGAAGTTTTTGTGTGTAAGTACGCATTGATTTTACTGGCCAGCCTTTGATTATAGTATTGTTGAAGTGCCACCCACCCATGCAAAAATTCATCAAAAATCATATCCATGTTGAGTACGTTAAGCTAAGTCATAGATTACTTACTTAAATGTATCATTTCGGTTCTACATTGCAGCAAATGGCATAACAACAGAGTTATTCTACAAACTCATTCCAGAGCATCTCAAGGAACTCTGCCCTCATCTTGGGACCCGGATAAAGCTAGCTGAAATTATCACAGCTCATGTAAGTGAAATCCATTGGCATTTGCACTGTGCTGTGCACTTCTGCATCTGCAACTGGGCAGCGTTTATTCTTTTTTGTATGCAGCAGGATGTATAATGAATATTAAAGCTCTTTATTCACACTATGTTTAAAAATACATTCATAATTTGTTTAATAACTTTGCCAATGAAGACAATCTATAGGTACTAGTTATTTAGGGTAAACTTATGTAAGTACATGATTTAGCCACTGTGCATTACACACATATTTTATGTTTTCAGGCACCTACAGAGTCATTTAATGAGTGTTCAGAGTCATTGAGTGAAACAGACTTTACAAAACCTACGTCCTCTAGCTGTTCTGAATCTCAGGAAGTTACCACAACAAATGTACTGATTACAAGATATTTTCCAGACTTTGACTTACATACCCTATTACAAACAACAGTTGGAGGAAACAGTATTTTGAAATTTTATGAAACTCACAAACAATTTTTTTGTCAAAATTTTTGTCTTTTATGTAAGTAAATAAATTTTTATACGATTAACATCTCTTCATTTTGTTTTAGAAACCACTATTTGATATGCTTTTCTGTTGTTCCTTGTATGTTGTCTTTTATTTACCTTTCAGGAAACGCCTCCAGAACTTCCATTGGACTATTGGGAGTTCCTGAGCCGTATTAAGGCCTATTCAAACCGGAGCGGTATCCGCTACCGCCGTGGGTAGCGGTATCCCGATGGGTACGTGATTATCGCCTTAATCGCGTTTATTATTAGCGCGTTAATCGCATACCCATCGGGATACCGCTACCCACGGCGGTAGCGGATACCGCTCCGGTTTAAATAGGCCTTTATTAATAGTACCTTTAAGACATTAAAACCACTTAACACAAGCATTTAAAACTTTTATTGAAAGAAAGTAATAATATTAGACCAAGAAATATTTTTCCCGAAACAAGAAAGGCTATTCTTTATCGTAGGTTGCATAAATTAAAATTTAAAATATTAGTTATTGGTCTAAGGATATAATTTTCTAATATTAAAATAAACACTACTTTAAATAAGTAAAGTTAGTGTTCAAGCTAGATTTATTATTGTTGACAGAAAAAAATATGTATTTAAATTAAGCATATATTATTTCTAATAAAGTGATTTCTTATTTGATTGAAATCAATATTTTCTTAAAATGAAAATACATCCTAAGCTTGCATCAAGAGAATTATCAACTTACATTAAGAATTCTAATAATTCTTGGTAGAAAACGTATTATATTAAATCAATCGGAAATTGTCTTAATTCAAGATTACTTCAAATATCACTTTAAGATTATTATTTTTTTAGCGTAAGAAAATATTAGTTTCACTATATATGAGGCAACCATAATCTTGACTTAATGCAAATTGCTTTCATGCAAGATTATTTTTCTTATTCGGAGAATACTGTTTTTTCTGTGTAAAAGGAGTGATAAAATATATTGGGGTTAAGTAGCTTATGGGGGCATATTGGTCAATGATTCAGAGACAGGAAAAGCTAAATACAGCACAATGCCAGCTGGTCTTATGCATCTCAGCCTAAAAAAAAAGCAATTACCTTGTTAATCAACAAGGGCATTGCTTTTTTAAGGCGGACGATCACAAAATTCAGGCCATTTTATCGGACTCATGTCGTATTCCGATTTGCATCATATTCGGACGGAATTCAGGGACCACCGGGTTAGTTTACTAACTCCGAGCCTCGACAAATCTTTCCACGAGATAGTGGAAGGAAGGGAGAGAGATCTTACTCTCTTCGGTAAAGATTTGAGCGAGGAAATAAAGACCGCCAAGGCGATCGAAAAACAAGGACTGCAGATCAAGAAGTGTCCTAACGACAGCTACATAGTTAAAAAAAATATTTTGTTGAAAAAACACATTTTAAAATGGAAGACTATCGAACCGCTTCACGATTAATCTCTCAAAATGGTTACTGAGCATCTATAGACTTAAAAGAATCATATTACTTACTCGTACTGGACCATCCTGACTGTTCGCGCCAAACTTTAGTGCGACGAATGTGGCAGTTGGCAACACTGCGCATGAGTCTGCGCTGTCAGCTGTCATACGTTTGACATTCAGTTCGACACAGTCCATTACCGGCGCGCGATCGTTACATACGAAAAATATCGGCTAGCCGTTCCCGTGAATCGCGATCTCAGCTCAGTGAAATAGAAGGTGACAGTGTCGTGTGACCACATCAGCTCATTCCATCTCAGCTCATCTGCCCAGCTACCTCAGCCACCAGGTAACCCCAGTTTCCTTTCTGCCCATCGTTGTAGTGTAGGGGTTCTCGCCCCTACACTTTCTATAGAAAATACTTATGGTCTAAGATCCCCATATAATTGTTATGCGACAGCCGGGCGCCGCTTGGGGATTAATGAGTTAAATAAAATAAAATTAAAGCGAAATCATAATTTTTATTATCAAATGCAAGGACAACTCCATATAACCGACCGCAAATACTGCATTTTTATTGTATGGACGCCTAAAGGACTGTCATATTGAAAAATAGAAAAAGACGATGAATTCTGGAATTCCATTGTTTTTAAATTAGAAGAATTTTATTTGAAGTGCATATTACCTGAGTGAATAGAGGCCAGTTTACCTAGAAATTTGCCTATCAGAGATAAAATAATAAGTAACCTTTTAAGTACATACCTATACATATAACATATTATTGTATGTGCCTATGCATCAGCATGTATGATCATGAAGTTCAAGAGGAAAATGAAAACGAACAGGAAGACTCGGAAGAACAATTTACAGTGCCAACTTTGTTTGACGGTCTCAATGCTGTTAATGTATTACGAAAGATTGTTCTTTTTAATGAACAGTTCCACATGCAGGGATTTCCTATCGATCCCCGCTACTACTACTATCGTCACTACCCCCACTACCCTCACCAGTACCCCCGAACATATTAATAAGCGGTGACGTAGTCAAGCAAGTTTGGTCATTCAACAATAGTGTATTCCAGGTGATGGACAGATTTTTAGGATTTACAAACTTAATCGCCAGAACTCATGAGTTTTTCGAAAATAGCCTTATCTATTTATTAAAATGGACGTCCTGACTTGATGAAAATTGTGGATGGTTTAGAAAACAAAACAGATAGGAAGGTGTGTTGGAATGGACAGATGGGAGGACTCGAAGGGTTGAGACAAAAGGGTTGGAGTATCGTAAATCTACTGATTATCAGAAGAGAATCAATGAACCGCAACACGAGGACCTCCCTTCTTGGCCAAGGCGATAACCAAGTTATTTGTGGAAAATACAAGCTCCAAAAAACAAGGGACATACAAGAGATGCGAAAGGCCATAAATAAAAGGAAAATAACATCATCATGTCCGCCATTGAGAGAGGGACCACCAAATTAGGGTTGATACTCAACAAAGATTGATAGAGATTGATACCCTACAATCTACTGATTACCTTGCATATGGCAAGGTTCCAATATACATATGGGGGGTCCATTTGAGGATTAGAATCTAAGAGATGGTCAAGGGTGACTTGCGTAACAAACGATCAGCTTCCGACCATAGCCAAGACCATGTCAAGAATAAGCTCTAATGTACTCACTGTTGCTCACTTCTCTAATAGTCCAGTGAATGCCATGATTCATTACATTTTTATTGGAAATTTTGGAAGATTCACAATCCTGCTTTGAAACCACAATTATATTTTAAAGTATAAAAACCAATCTTCTGAATACAGATGATTATAAGTCGTTGGTATTGTATTTAGATCCTTGTTTAGGAGGCGCATGTGGAATGCCTCTGACCCGCTTTTTAATAAGAGGATTCCCCGATCCTGTCAAAGAGAGCCTATCATCCTGGAAGACAGTTTATTCACATGGCGATGAACAGACCCGTCTACTTGCAATCAGTGTGGGTCTCCAAAATTAACCTCTGTATCCACCATATCATTCAAAAAGCTCTTAGAGGACCCATCAAGTTAGGAAGTGCTAACCCAAACACCATAATCAAGGAGGAAATTAAAAGCACCCTAACAAACAACTCTGGGAAAATTAAAAATGATGTCATGAAGACTGCACTCAGTTACATGAAACACAATGAAAACAAGGTATATGACTACACTTGCGTGCAAAGAAATCGACCCACCCCGCGCATTTCTGTTGAAGTCACTATATCTTAAAAAGTTATAGTTATTTATTATTTCTTTTTATTAATAATGCAAGTTAATATGATAGGGAATGTGTACGTTTACTCTACATTTTCTAAAACTAACATGCTTGACTACAAACAACACAAATCACTAAGCACCCCCATCACTCAGTTTTTTAATCGTTAATTGAACGGTTATGTTCTGTATGAAAAATCGGTCAAATCTTATTGTTTTCGTTTTGTCTTGACTTTTATTGATTTATTGTTCATTTAACTTAATTTTAAACGTAATTTCTTTGTGGCAAAATGGATATTACTCCGAATAAAGCCTCTCAAGCAGGGGCTTTGCTAAGAACTGAATTTAGACAACGAGTTGCGGCTAGAAGTCTTAATTTGGACTACAGAAGAGAAGCTCCCCCCATCCCAAGATTTCAGAACCCAAACAATTTTTATCTTAGACCCCTAAGAGGAGAGAACCGGCTGATGCTGAAGGATGTAGCCCATAGAGAAAATTTTGTACGAGTCTTGGTTCAATTAATACTCAATTGATATGAAAAAAAAAATAGATGGATTGACAGCTGTCACTTTAACACTGCCCTGCCATGGGATCCGCCGGCCCCCAATAATTCTTGTGCAGCAAGCCAATGCACTTTTGTAACTTTTGTGTCAGGAGGCCATGGGGACCGCCGGTAGCCCCCAATATTTTTCTTTCACCGCGCCAAACACAAATTGCATAGTTTTAATTAGCACGCCACCCTGTTATTAAGACAGTTAGCCGCCGGCCGCCCCCACGGCCTGCCGCGTGCGTTAACCGCGAAACTCGTGTCGTGAATCTTGTTTTAGTGTCGCGAATCTTGTTTTGACAATGTCCGACGACTCAGATTTAGATCCCGACTTTATACCCGAGTCGGACGGTAGTCACTTAACATCTAGTGACGATGAATCGACGAGTAACAGTTTTGCTAGCTCCGATGATGACAGTACGAAGCCGATGCAGCGCGCCGGCGCGGGCGCCGCCAGCGGCGTCGTCTCGTCTCAACATTCAAACCAACGTGCGCAGTCGTCGGGTCGTGTCGTGGTACCCGCCAACTGGAACCCGTCAGCAGCAATTTCTTTTTACTGGCACTCCCGGAGTGAAAAACATTCCCCAATCGTGTGAGACTGAATTGGATTATTTTCTTTTGTTTGTTGACGAAGAGATTATTAACCTTATGGTGATAATGACTAATTGTTACGCACAAAAGACTAAATTGACTACAGCTTTACGACGTTCCAGTAGACTGAAAGACTAAAAAGACAGTGATCAACAAGAAATGAAAAAAATCCTTGGCTTATTGATGTGGATGGGCCTGAAAAGGCTACCTAAAATTGCAGATTACTGGAGTCGTAACCCGCTATATGAAAATAAAGTGGCCCGATGTACTATGAGCCGAAATCGCTTCGAGTTGTTATTGCGTTGCTGGCATTTTGATGATACCTTTTTTGCCGGGACATCACGCACAGATAAGTTGATCAAAATAAGGCGTTTGGTTCAGTTGATCACAGCCAAATACCAACATTTTAAGACTCCAGACGAATACCTGACAGTCGATGAGACCATGGTTGCGTTCCGTGGACGTATCAGTTTTATGCAATATATACCAGGCAAAAGACACAAATACGGTATCAAACTTTTTAAAATATGTGGAGACGATGGCTATACGTTTGATTTAATTGTATACGAAGGGAAAAAAAGGCCCTGACCGCCAGCAGAATTTACCCAAAAACGTGGTGATGGAACTGAGCACAGTTCTTAGATGCTAGTCGAAAACTGTAGCAATGTTTTTGCATGCAAAATGTGTATCGAGTAAATATTGTCGTCCTTTTTTGTCTTACAGTAGTAGCATATACTACTTTCTCTTTCGCTCATTTTACGCTTTAATCGACTCGAGAAAATATTGTCGTCCTTTTTGTCTCACAGTAATAGCATATATACTACTTTCTCTATCGCTCATTTTACGCTTCGCTTTGATTTTTCTCTTAAAATGGAAGACAATTATTTAAATTTAATAAAATCTTAGTAATTACGTGTGAAATATTACACATTTGGCTTTATTTGTATTCCTCATGTTGTTACTGCACTGTCGGAAAGCACACGACGGCATTCTGGAGCGAAATGTAGCGAAAAACAACGCGGTAATCAATGATTTAAACACGTCCGGCTGTCACCGCGTCCTAAGGCACACTGCTCTCAGATGAGTGAGCTCACTCATTTCGAGGGTGACACATTTTCGCGCTGACGATTGTATGGAATGCCCTTCTAACGTTCTAATTCTATGTCATTGAGTGATAAACTTAAAACAGTGAATGCGTTTGAATCCGGAAAATCGCGAAATCAAATTCAGAGTTTAATTTACCAGAATCCACCTATTATAAAATTATAAAATCAAAAAAAAATCGACGTATTTTTTTTAATGTAAATAAGTTCTAAATAAAATAAAATTACATAGTGACATGAATTTTTGACTTGTCATCTATGCGTACCTCTATAAGAGAGAAACATATAACCTTGTACCTGAATAAGAGAGAAACTCAGGTTAGTGAGAAACCTCTATGAGAGAATGAAATCGTGTTCCCTTGAACTCTAGCTTATCCAGGTTAGGCTGTAATTATAATTGTCACTTCCATATTACACAAAATTCTTGCATCTATTCGGGTCTTTTTTTGCATAAAGTAAGCATGTTTTCGGGTCACATTTTGTAGAATAGGAAAACACACGTGTGTTATTACGTCAGGGGTTTAAAATTGACATACTAACAGTTTTCTTTTTGTTCATGATGGAGATTTAAAAATGTGTTTACCTACTTATTGTAGGCAACCTCTTCAACGAAATAACGACGAACAACTAGCAGAACCGGAAATTTGCTATTCGAATAACTCGAGCACACCATCTTTATCAGAAAACGACCTAATTATTACAGACGAACAAGAAAATATAGTAACACCGGTATTACGGTTCGACAAGGCTTTATATGAACCTGGCGAGAGAAGGAACTAAACGCTTCTATCATACAAAAACGTCATTTTTGACATATTGTGTTTGACAGCTGTTCTCCTTTACCATTTATTTGTATTTATTTGTGAGGACCTGTAATCGGCTTCCTAGTTTCTAGTTACTTACTGTTATATTTATTGATAGCTGTTGGTCTTCCAGACATAATAAAATAAAATAGTTTTTGTCGCGAAAAATGTACGGGTCGCGAGCGATAAAAGAACTTCGACGCAACTCCGATATCTGGTAAAAACTAAGGACACGTAACTCCCATACTTCACACACTAACATATGGCAATAGCAACGAAACACTCACTCTACGAAATAATGCCGTTGATATTGTCACTTCTATATTTACACAGAATTTTGTACCGAACACATGCATAAAGTATGCACGTATTCGGGACATTTCAGACTCGTGGACAAATTTTTTGACACAGTTACTCTTCCTTAGTTTTTATTATTCGTAGTTTATTATGTAATATTAATAAGTACTACAACATACCTGTCGAGTGCTGTGAGGCGGTTGTTCCGGAGGGAGAGGTCCGTGAGGTTGGCGAGCGACGCGAGCAAGCCGCGCGGCAGAGACGACAGCTCATTGTAGCTCAGATCGAGCGTTTGTAGCGCGCGCTGCTCGGCGAACAGCTCGGCGGGCAGTGCGGCGAGCCGGTTGCGGGCGAGCGAGAGCACGGCGAGCGGCGACGCGCCGAGCGTGCTCGCGAGCAGGCGCGTCACGCCGCTCGACTCGAGCGTCACGCGGCGCAGCGCCGGCAGCCCCGCGAGCGCGCCCGCGGCCACAGACAACGACGCGTTGTTGTTGAATATCTTCACCTGATACAACGGATTATAATATTAGAATTTCGTCAATTCCATTTCCGATATTTTCCCTACAAACATGTACGCTATCAAGAGGATGTAGAGTGTAGTTGAGACGGGTGCGAGACGATGACGTTGTAGTATTACTAATTCGCGTTAACGACACTATCGATTTAATTAGTCTTTAATAGTTAGTTGGTTTAGGGCTGATTTTCAATTTTTAGATAAATTTTGTCGAGCCTCCTTTTCGGTCGCTACGCACATCGTTAAAATCGTAACTTGTGTTATACTGTATACACGAACATTCTTATTTAAATAATTATTAATGTTATTGTTTCATGTTTGTATGCTGTAAGTTTTCCATATAAAATTAAAAAATACATCGTACTAACCTCCTCGAGGTGTTGTAGTCCGGCGAGCAGGTCTGTCGGCAGGTCGGCGAGCTTGTTGCCGTATGCGTGCAGCGTCCGCAGCGCCGGCGTCGCGCGCAGCAACGTCGGCGGCAGCGTCGTCAGCGCGTTGGTGTTGAGGCTGAGCGTGCGCAGGCGGGCGAGGCCGCGCAGCGCGTCGGCGTGGATCGCCGCCATGTTGTTGCCCCAAAGCAGCAGGTGCTCGAGGTGCGGCGTGCGCGCGAACGCGGCCGCGGGCAGCGCACGCAGCTCCCCGCCCGCCAGCTCGAGCCGCGCGATGCGGGGCAGCGCCGTCCCCGCCCCCGCCTCCAGCGTCAGGTTGGCCATCAGCAGCGCGAAGCTCTCCAGGTCGGGCAGCTCGGCGAGCGCGTCGTACGGCACGCCCATTGAGATTTTATCTGAAATTGTAGACGCAATAAGATTACGTCCCTCTGAAATTTCTTCTCTCTCTGCAGAAACTCTCTCGCACGATCTCACTTTTGTGATGACTGGTATTTCGGCAAGGATAGATCGTATTTATGCCACCGAAAAGATACAAAAGTGACGCGGTAGTATACCCACGTAGTTTTCCTAGGATGGTTTTTGTAAGCAATATAATTATTGAACTAAAAATTTTAAAAATGCAAAGTCGCTGCAATCTTTAATAACAACAGTCGTAAGAATCGTAATAAAGACATTAAGTAAATCACAGCCACCTCGGACACTGACGCGCAACGTGCGCACGGCGGTCAGGCCGCGCACGTGGTGCGGCCGGAGCGGTGTGCGCGCGTCCGTCACCGCGACGCGCTCCGCCCCCGTCGCGTTCACGAGCGCCAGCACGCACGACAGACGCTCCTCCCCCAGGTCGCACCCGCGCACCGACAGCGACCTGATATATTACAATGCTTTATTATACACATTTTATACACAATCAAACTCAAATGTACTAACAATACACGCTTATTATTTTGTTTACATAATCTGTACTGTACCTCTCGATTCCCTATGTCTGTGTAAAATGTGAAGCGATCTAAGGCCTCAGGGCTCCCACACAAAACTACGAGATCGCATCGCATCGCAAATATCTGTGACAAAACTCATAATAAAAATAACATTTCGATGCGATGCGAATTCGCAGTTATGAGTGGGAGCCTTAAGACAGGACAACGGGAAGCGAGTAGGGCTCGTCTAACTTAAAATGACGCGCCCCTTACCCGTATTCACAGTACAAAATTTTTCATTTATATCAACTAGTAAAGTGGTGGGGCGCGTCATTTCAATTTAGACAAGCTACACCGAGTACGGTGAAGGAACGTACCTCAGCGTGGCGGGCATCGCGGGCAGCAGGTGTGTCGCGGCGTGCAGCTCGGCGCAGTCGAACGCGTCGTCCTCGCAGGTGAGCGAGAGCGCCGCGCCGCCCGCCAGCAGCGTCACGCGGCCCGCCCGCAGCGCGCACTGCGCCTGCCGCCCCCCCGGCGCCGCGCCCCCCGCGCACCCCGCCGCCGGCCCGCCCCACGACATCTCCGACGATAAATACAGCGGTAAACTGCACGGGACACGATGAACAAACGTTACAATTTAAAAATAACAATAGGTAGGCAGTAAACGTACTGGGTCGGTCCGGATGATCCGAGTTTAGGGCTCCCACACATTACTGCGAATTCATGTGAGATTTTCGTGTGAGTTTTGTCGCAGATATTTGCGATGCGAATTCGCAGTTTTGTGTGGGAGCCCTTAGACATGCAGATTGCAGCGTTGTCAAACGCAGTAGCTTATAGCACTCACTCGATGGCGTCGCCGGCACCGGCGCGCGCGGCCGCCATCGCCGCCGTCAACAACACCATATACGTCCACATCTGTAACAAACATTGTATTATTTTAGTACACGTAGTATTATGATTATTAACCAGCGATAAAAATATAAGAGTAATATAAGTTTGAGGTGTATGTCTGTCTTTAGTCCTGTCCGTGGCATCATAATTTGTAGCATCTTAACAGGCGGATCGATTATATAATCTAGTTTTCTTTTGTTTGAAAGCTGACATGATCGAGAGTATTTTTAACAATATGTGCTTCATCATCAGCCCGCTCAGTGCAAGAAAATTTCGATTTAAGTACATATTTCATGAATGGTTGAACTACTTGTGAATGACTGATTCTTAAAAGCGACACTTATGAGAGTTGTGAATCGGGGGTAATTAAAACAATGCCTTAATTTAAGATTAAAAGTATAACAGTACAATGTTATATTGTTCAATTTCTACAATGTTACTCACGAGACACGGAATAAAGGAAGTTTGAAGTCAAGACCGGCCTATCTCAATATTGCTAGAGCATCAAGAAGTGTTTACTTACCTGATGTTGGATACCAAGATTTTGTCAGGAGAGACAGATAGGAAACGCCAAAGCCGGCGTGCGAGGCCACTGGCAAATGGCCGAGTGAAAACCTCGCGGGTTTTACCGAAAATATTAAAACAGATAATTTAATCAGCCAGCACTCGTCAATGTCACACTCTTTAACCTTTGGGAATTTCTGTTTATTTATCGAGACAAACATGAAAGACTGTTACATCGTAACAGCACAAGGAAATAGGAAATATTACACAAAGGTCGGTACTAGCACATACAGTAAATCCGACCCATATTCTGACACGTTGCATACGTCAAAGTATCTCTATACCAAATGTCAGCAAAATTGGTTCAGCGGTTTTGGCGTGAAGAGGTGCCAGACAGACAGACACACTTTCGCATTTGTAATATTAGTATGGATTGTTGATTGACTGACATGAGTCGAGTAGATTCGAGATTGGAGGCAATGCATCCGCGAGAGCTGACAAGTAGCACACAATGTCGCAATGTGTAGTCACCGATTCTAATTTGAGGTCATATAGGTAAGGCGCACCGCTCACTAAACCGTCATTAGCGAGACTGGCTGGCAAGTGGCAAGTCAATTCCTCGTAGAAAGTAAACACTCGCTAAAACGAGTTCCACGCAATTAAAGAGGGAAAAAAGTTGGAGGTCAGCATTAAAGTCCCGTTTTCAAGTAGTAGACTTGACATTATAAATGTGGGTTGTCACTTGTCCGCTAACAACGTATCTCAGAAATCAATCCTCTTGTGGAGTTACAATGGGGATGGCTGTTGACATTTTTAAAATACTACCTCTTGAACGTTTTAAAAGGAAAAAAAATGTATTCTAGTCTAGTGTGGGAATATGCGTGGAGGCCAAAGGAAGATCTTCCGACCGAGCGAGGTGTTACTGCTCGGTCAGGCCGAAGCCCACGTGATACATTTCAGCTGTCGTTTATATACCGACACACTTAGAAAACTTCGATAGCGCGATGCAGGAATGTTAGGCGAATTGTGGGTACCGCCACATGACACATTGACACATCACTCCCCCCCCCCCCCCCCCCCCCGAAGACCGGAGGTCGAATCTTGAAGTCTTGTCGCTTGAGTCGCCAGTGCCAGTGAGTTCCAGTGAGTCAGAACTGTTGCAGTGAGTCCCAGTGAGTCGAAACTGTAAGCTGCTGCACGGGATCCAGTGAGTCGGATAGCTGTCGTGCGGGGCCGATGCTACGTGCTGACCAGGAGAGATGCATATGCTCTGCTTGCTGACCGGTGGTGTAGTGAGTAAACCTGTTGATGCCGATGCGGAGTCGCCCAGGCCGCGGTACAGTGCGGCTAGTGGACAAGGTACCCGATGAGGCGATGCTGGCTGGCGCGGTGCGGAGGGGCGGGGAGTGATGATGATAAAGGAGGCGTGTTCTGTCGAGGGTCACCAATGTGGGATATGCGTGGCCGCCACAAAGGAAGATCTTCCGACCGAGCGAGGTGTTATGCTCGGTCAGGCCGAAGCCCACGTGATACATTTCAGGTGTCGTATATATAACTAGCGACCCGCCCCGGCTTCGCACGGGTATAAAATATATTACAGCCTACGTCACTAAAAAAATGATTAAAATCGATTCAGTAGTTTTGATAAATAATTTATATTCATTATTACCCGTGGCCCGCATTGGTCGGTACCTACTGCCGCAAACGCTATGTCCCGCAATTTTTAAATCTGTAATATCTTCGAAAATACATATTCATTTAAAATTTAAATCGTATAAAGCATATTATATGCTTTATACGCTTTCATACGTGGAAGAGCCATACTTCGGCACGAATGGGCCGGTTCGACCGGAGAAATACCACGTTCTCACAGGAAACGGGCGTGAAACAGCGCTTGCGCTGTGTTTCGCCGAGTGAGTGAGCTTACTGGAGGCCCAATTCCCTACCCTATTCCCTTCCCTACCCTCCCCTATTCCCTCCCCTACCCTCCTCTATTACCCTATTCCCTCTTAAAAGGCCGGCAACGCACCTGCAGCTCTTCTGATGCTGCGAGTGTCCATGGGCGACGGAAGTTGCTTTCCATCAGGTGACCCGTTTGCTCGTTTGTATTTCATAAAAAAAAATGCTGTAGAGGGCCATAATCAATAATGTATAATTAGTAATTACTTAAAGTATTTATTATTCTATTAATAAGGATTATTGCCGTATTGGTTAAAATCGCTTTGAAAATTAGCCATTATTTCAAGTTAAAAGTAAATGACAAAAAAATGTTATTGTGGGATATTCTTATACGTATATACCATCGCGGAGTTTTCTGTAGACCTTTTCAATGTGTACAATACTTGGTACATTATTTACATGAAGAATAGATCACGTGAAAGGACATAGGTTTCTTTTTTGGCAGAAAAATGTACGGTTTCCGTGACATTCCTAAATTACGCGGGCGATGTACTTAGTGATGAAATAATTTATTTTGATAAGGATTATTAGCATGAGTAATCCGTTTAAATGTAGTCCAATAAAAATGAAGATTTTTAAATAAAAAAATGGTTGTTTTGCCTCACTTGACATAGATAGGTATATTGTGTCGCGGGCATTTTTGTAGATATTTATAAGATCTACATTTACTTAGAACATTGTATAGTTCTATCTTTTATAGTTTAGGCAGCGTACGCAAAATAAGTTAATTTTCTGGTTGTTTCCGAAAAACTGAAATATCTTACGGAACCCTATATTTTCCAAAATAAAAAGTAGCCTATGTTACTCGTAAATAATGTAGCTTTCGAATGGTAAAAGAATTTTTAAAATCGGTCCAGTAGTTTTTGAGCCTATTCATTACAATTAAACAAACAAACAAACGAACAAAGTTTACCTCTTTATAATATTAGTATAGAAGTATAGATATACCGACACACTTAGGGGGATATTAGATTATCATATAATATATTGGATCCGAGATCATTGAGTCAATGATATTGGATAATGTAATATAGACATATGATTCATTTCTTCCATGATCACAGATTTTTGACATTTGCTGAGAGATTAGATCCAATACGGTCATAGACATAGGTGTTGCCAGTTATTTAATATAAAAAAGAGTTTTTAATTTCTTGTTCGTTAATATGTTTCAAATAATGTAAAGTAATTATTTTTCTAATTAAATACTTGGATTGGAAACAAAAAACAAGCCATATTAAAAATGACGATGTCTTTTGACAAGTCGAATTCTCTGAGATCTAGTAACCCTGACGTCAATACCTGTCAGCGTTAGCGCTCTCCATTGGCTATTGAAACCACATATGACGTAAAATAGGATCAATGAAATATGATAATGTAATATGCAGATATGATCAAATGATCATATATATTGGATCCTATATATGATCATAGAAATGATCCAATATAAATGATAATGTAATACCTCCCTTAAAAAACTTCGATAGCGCGATGCAGGAATGTTAGGCGAATTGTGGGTACCGCCACACTAGGAACATCACGCGAGCGACGCAGGAAAAATCTATATTATTATCATGTACTAATAAGGTACATACAAATTGACTACATTTATTACATCAATTTTTCTGTTTACATTGAGGGTCGACGTAATGAAATAGCAATGATTATGCAAAATATCGACCGGTGGCGGGCGATATGGACAGGTCAAACGAGTTTACGAGTGGGAGTGGGAAGGCCCACGGCTGACCCAAACGACGTAAACGCTGCTATCGATTACGACACGCGCCAAAACAAATGTCAAAACCCCATTATCGTGATTCCTAAAGCTGTTAAAATCTTTTCATATTATTATAAACAGAAATTAATTTTAGTTTTGCAAGTCTCGATATAACTCGAGAACGGGTGAACCGATTTGGCTAATTTTAGTTAAAATATTCGATTGAGTCATGTGTAAATCTGGAAAAGGTTTATATTAGAAGGATCGTGTTACGAAGTTGCCGGGTCGTCTAGTCGTAACTAAAAATTCGGTAAAAAATACAATCCATACCTTACCTCTTACGCCCAAACCCCAGTATCGATTTTGCTGAAATTTGGAGTACATTCGAGGTATGGTGATACTTTGAGTCCTATGCAAGGAAAAGGGAGAGAGGAAGCGCTATGCCGACTGTATGGGCGCCGCAGACTCGATCGCACAAAAAGTCTTTCGTCTGCGATCTCCCCAAAGGATACTTACTCTTTATCTTGGAAAAATATACGGTTCCCAAGAGATAAATGTATTATGATTTATGACGCAACGGAGTTGCGGGTATCGACTAGTAAATTATAAATTTTAATAAAATGCAAAAGTGTGTATGTCTGTTACTTCATTTCTTAGCCCCGGGACTGTTTTTGTTGTTTGGCATAGAGATACTTATTCAGGGAAAGTACCCACGGTAATTTAATGGCAAAATGTTCGGTTCCCTTATAACTTGTGATAAATTTCGGCATTACAAAGTTGGGGACCACATCTAGTATTACAATAAATATTATGATACTAGCTGTTGCCTGCAACTTCGTCCGCGTGGACTTCAGTTTATAGCGCGCGATGTCAACAAAATTGGTGTCAAAAGCTTTTATAAAAAAACCCTGGTATCTCTATCAGCTGTCCAGTGTGCACACAATAAGTATTTAATTTTTTTATATTAAACTTTATATTTTATGCCAAATTTTAAAGCTTATTTAGCCCCCCAATTACACAACTTTACCCATAAACTATTTATCATTGATAGGTTTAAGGTTACGTCACTGCACAGATAAAGCTGAATTATTTAATACCGTAGAATAGATATAACAATCGAAAAAAATCGAAACTTAAATGTAAGATGATACCACCTCTTATAGAAAGACTTTTGAGCAAGCGTCAGCGCGATGTAGAAGACGCACGGCGCCATCTATTATGAATTTTTGGAACTAACTTAATTTGAACAAATTTACGCATTTTTACCCCCTTACAACCCTTTTTTCCAATATAATAGTAGCCTATGTCCTTTCTCAGGCTTTAGACTATCTGTATACAAAATTTCATTACAATCGGTTCGGTAGTTTTGGCGTTTGGCGTGAAAGCGAGACTGACAGACAGAGATACTTTCGCATTTGTAATATTAGTATAGATTATGTGCACACTGCACAGCTGTTTTTGGGTATTTTGATTAATTAAGGGCCGCGCTACACCGGAATGGCAGCGGCGAGGCGAGCACTTTCAGCGCTGCCATTCCGGTGTAGCGGGGCCCTAAGAGGGGTACCACTTACCAGGGTTTTAAATTTTTTTTAAATTTGACACAGGTTTTGTTGACATCGCGCGCTATAAACTGAAGTCTACGCGGACGACGTCGCGGGCAACAGCTAGTTTATTATATGTATATGCGTGATCTATGCTCTCTTGTCATCTGAGCTGCATCTTGTAATGTCTTGTCCGAATAATATCTAAGTCTAAGCGCTCGCTAAACGGTAATTCTGCATTACATGCATTACGTGCTGTAATGCATGAATTATCGTGTTTTGTAGTGAATGATGCGAATTACATGCAAACTACGTGCTGTACAACGTACTGTACATTGAATTACAAGTTCTTTAATTTTTCAGCACGACATGCGTAACGTGCTGTAATGCACGCATGATCGTTTATTGTAGTGAATGACGCGAATGACATGCAAACTACGTGCTGTACATTGATTGACAAGTTGTTTAATTTTTCGTCATGCAATATGTGCATCAATGCCTGCTGCATCGCGCGATCGGCATGTCATGGGACAACTCAGTTCCAGGGTGGTGCTTCCGAACACTTAAAAACATTATGCGTTTCTTGGAACGGGGCATACAAACTGTTAATGTGCGCAAAATAAATAAATCAAATAATATATTTTGCCATCTATACTATAATACTATAATATTATAAATGCGAAAGTATCTCTGTCTGTCTGTCTGTCTCGCTTTCACGCCAAAACTACCGAACCGATCGTAATGAAATTTTGTATACAGATAGTCTAATATATATAAATATATACATATAGCCTGAGAAAGGACATAGGCTACTTTTTTACTGGAAAAAATGGTTTTAAGGGGGTGAAAATGCGTAAAGTTCAAATTAAGTTAGTTCCAAAATTTCATAATAGATGGCGCCGTACGTCTCCTACATCGCGCTGACGCTTGCTCAGACTTCTTTCTATAAGAGGTGGTATCATCTGGTATTCAAGTTTCGATTTTTTTCGATTGTTATTTCTATTTAACGTTATATTTAACCTTAAACCTATCAATGAGTTTATGGGTAAAGTTGTGTAATTGGGGGGCTAAACTTTATTTGGCATAAAATATAAAGTTTAATTTAAAAAAAAATGAAATATTATGTGCACACTGCACAGCTGTTTTGATTTAAAGGGCCCATTCACGGCAGGACTGCATGCAGTCCTGCAGTGAATGGGCCTCACTGATTGGTTCACACTCGGTGTTTCCGGCCGGCAACTATCGTGGTCTCCGTCCAGTGGTTTAGCGTGGTCGAAAAACGGGGGAAATATTAGAAATTACGAACTACTGGAGCAATTTTTATGGCAATATTTGACACAGATATAGAGTAAACCAAATGAAGGGAGTAGGGACATAAGAGCTATTTTTATGAGAAAATGTACGGTTTCCGTAAAATTCCTAAATTACGCGGGCGAAGCCGCGCGGGACATCTAGTTATGTTAATAGTTTTTGTGAAGATTTCGTGTTGAGTTATTTTTTGACTAATTATATTCAAGAGTATCATTTCTCTGTTTCTTTACGATAATTTGGTTAATAAATCAGTATCTAAAGCAAAATATTGTTTGTCTAATCTTATTACATAATAATCAAAAATATCAATGTTGCTTAAAATTACATGCCAAAACAAGATGAGCAAATAATAGAATCTTTAAAAGCTTGGCTACGACTCATGTAATTTTCAATTATAATACCACAAGAGCTTCAAAATACTTTATTTGTTTGCAGGGAACCTTGAGGGAAATGCCAGATAATTTTGAAGCTCGTGTGGTATTCGGGGGATTATTTTTCCGTCCCAAATGTCGGGCAATAGAATTAGAATTTGTTTTTTATATATAGCAACTACCAGAGAAAATTTTCAAAAAATTATCAGTATAATACCATGTAGGTTGTACCACGTGACGTCGAATGGTGCAATTCTATTGGTCGATATTTGGGTCGGAAAAATAATCATAATTATTATAAGTAATAAAAATCACATAGTCAACACTCTGCCTTACAATTTCCTATTTTGTTACCTTCTTTTCCTTAGATACGTTACCACTCAAAAGTAACAAAAAAGGAAGTAACGAATGAAGTTAAATAAACTTTTCAACTTGTATACGCGTACAACTAAAACTAATACTCGTTTATGATTTGACTTACGAAATCAAAATTGGGAGCTTTAATGGATCTTAAGGCGAAATAATAATAATATTAGAGCTTACCTGTGTTTCTTGGGTAACAAAGGCTGGAAATTTTCTGGACCACTACGCTAATAGACAACCTTCTGTTCGCGCACATGGAACGTAAAAGAAATATCAAAACGAAAATAAGATGGATATCGAGCTTAACAATTTTGCCACTATACTAAAACATATTTATACCAAAATAGACTCCAAAATTTGAAAAAATATGGTCACAAAAAAGGAATTTCAAAGAGGAACTTTTTCCGCGATACAATAAAAACATTATTTATTAAATAAATTTGTTCTAATACGACCAAATATTCTTTTTAAATGATTTATGGTCTTGCAGCCCTAAATAATTACATAAGTTGTTTCAAAAATTTCCGCTAGGCCTTACAAATACAATCAATTGTTTGGGAAGGTACGAAATTGGGACACTTCACTTTTCATACGACTAGATTAGACCGATTTTCAAAATATTTTTATAGTTAATAACTTATTAATATAATTCTAATTTGTAAATGTTTTTTTCTGAATTTATTTAACTTACTACGTATACAATTTAATAGAAACGGGTAATGGTCTATTTTATTTATAGAAAAACATATTTTAAAATATGGGACAAAGATTTAGATAGAAAGTACACTGTTTTTGAGAAATGCTCCTATACTTACCGTCTTGTACCGCGTTTGAAATTACGCGCCATTCCACGCGAACACGGACATGTCATACTTGTTCTTATTTACAGTGCACGCGGGTGTGCTCGTACTATTTATTTACGCGCAAGATTGTTGATTAATTTAATTATTCAGTGAACCGTGAGCCGTGGCCCGTGACCCGTTTGCTCGTTGGCCCCCTTATTTCATAAAAAAAAAAATTCGACAGGACGCATATTTTAGGTTTCCGTAGTCAACAAGGAACCCTTAGGGTGAGGCCAAATGAGCGTAATTTTGTGAGTCGTGAGTCACCTGATGGAAAGCAACTACCGTCGCTTTCCATCAGGTGACTACTACTACGCCCATGGACACTCGCAACATCAGAAGAGCTGCAGGTGCGTTGCCGGCCTTTCAAGAGGGAATACGCTCTCTTCTTGAAGGTTTGCAGGTCGTATAGGTCCGGAAATACTGCTGGTGAAAGTTCGTTCCAGAGTTTTACAGTCCGCGGCAGAAAGTTACGCGAAAAATGCACGGTGGAAGACTGCCACTCATCAAGGTGATGAGGATGGTAAGTATATTTTTCGCGTGGGGCGATGGCGAAAAGTTGCAGGAGGTATGATTCCGAACAATTCCTGAGAGCACTCCCCGTGATACAACTGATAGTGGATGCAGAGTGAAGCTACATATAGCCCGCCTTAAATATTTAATTTATTTTGTTTTTAGTATTTATTAATATAGCGGCAATAGAAATACAAAATGACAGAAAAACAGTTGGATGAGCGCATTGGTAGCTCAAGCCGGGAGTCGCGGGTTCGAATTCTGCCGACGGAATAAAAAAAAATTTTTTTTAGTATCTATATTTATAAAAAAATATAGATATTTTAAAAGAGCCAAAAACTAAAAGAGTTAAGAAAGCTTTAATAAATGTCATTTCCGATTAAAATTAATCAGCTACATCTTTGGGAGAATTTTGCAGTTTGTGAACGTGTTTTAAAACTAGTCTACTAGATGGTGCATTTGTTTATTGTATTTTTTATTTGTTAGGCTAATTTGATACACTCAACGCCATCTATCGTTCAGATGAGAAGTAAAAACTGCAGACACGCTGTTTTTTATGGGATTCAAGAGTCTTATGTATAATTGGTCTGTGGTGTGATGGTAGTGATGATGATGATGATGAATGTAATTTACATAGTAGCATAATAATATGCTTTCTTCGTAAAACAACGCCGGAACCCCCAAACTATTATCTATAAGGAATCCGGAGTTCTCTTAGTATCTTCGGAACCATAGCATACTTTGGTGCAAAATCTTACTTTTTGGTAGCATATGCTTAGGATACTTCTCTTTAAATCAAAATCACCATATGATGTTTGCATATAATTAATAATATCAAGTATCGGTTAAACTTTCATATTGTTATATGGGCATAGATGCCAGCGGCAGTAATGTTACAAAAATATAACAATTTTGAAGATAATGGTGAAATTATTAAACAACATTTTGTTTTTAGTTATAAAATGATTTTAATGAACAAATATACAATAAATGTACAGTTTAATACATAAAATATAACAATTATATCAAATATTTCGTGGATCATTCAAAAAATCATAAATAAATATAGAAAAAAACCGGTCATGTTCGTTTTTATGTTTTTCAAAATGGCAATACAGTTTCAATTAATTGAATTGCCATTGACTTAAGACGTTATTTTACAAAATTAGATGAATCACCGACGATATTGCTCGTAATATCGTCGGTGAATTGATTGAGAGGAATTGCTAAAAGTTACCATTTTAGCCCCGCTGGTGCAAAGAAGCTGGTTACATAGCCTGAGGCTAGTGTCACCACATGTGATTGTCATATTGTCATAGTTTCATTTTATCATTTTAAATTTCGGTGATCTGCAGGACAGGCTTAGCTCAGCCTAGAGCAGGCGTGTTACGCAATACCTAAAAAATTACTTAACTGAAAATCCACACACAATTTGCACTGGACTTGTCGAATTAATGGAACACATGTAAAGTTGTTGATAAAATTATTCTTATTCTTATAGTTAAAGATTACCTAGTAAGGGGGCTTTGCAGAGTACCTACCAAAAATGTTTATTTTCCTTTCTTAAAATACAGAAGAACATGCAGCATAAAGAATGAGATCTGTAGCACCTCCGTTGTGGGTATCATAGACACAATAGATTTTCAATTGTTATGCGGCAGCCGGCTGCCACTTGGACATTGATAGGATCATTATTGTGCTACAAATTACAAATTTACATTTTAACATTACTGCTGTGTGTGGACAATATTTGTTTCAGTTCAAGAATCAAACTTCGTAATATGAAACCTTCAAAGCCCAACTTCGATACCTATTATTTTCACAGTAGAAACGTAATATTCAAAGAAAGTAAAATTAATCTTACCATTTACAGCTGCATGGTACAAAATCTCTTGTTATTCTGGCATTTACAACTTGTGTTTTTACATCCGTGATTGTGACATGCTCCCTGGTGGCGCACACGCAACTCAATTACTTCTGTCGCGTTTTTTAACACATGGAAAAGTTCTGATATCACTACGAGTTTTGTTCATGGATAAAACACACTCCAATACACTAAATTCATTAGTAAATATTTGTATTTCTTGTTGATTAATTTTATCACACACACGTCCGAGTACCTACCTACCTACCTACCAAACAGTAACAAGTTCTGCGAAATGCGAATTTTTTTTTACGTCACTCCCGTGCATAGACATAATATAATGCTACAGTATATATTATGTCTATGCTCCCGTGCCCGTCTCTTTTTTTTTTCTTAATATGGCGCTCAGCTTTTTAACCATGGCCAGTGTCAAGTAAAATATGGCGGGAAAAAAAATTCGTAATAAGTCACATTTAAAGTCGTTTTTCCAGATTGTCGTCAAGTCGAAACTCTAGTAAAAGGGATTGGAATTTGAATCACGCATTATAGGGATAGGGGAGGGAACGGTGGCATTTTATTGGGGTTAGTGACACAAATCAGGTCAAATGACACCTGATTTGTGTCTAGGAGATGCATAGTTTTTTTAATACGTGTTTGAAGTTACGTGTGACGTAACGTTATTTTTTGTAAACGTGTCTTTAATATAAATTTTTCACTTTAATCACGTTTTGTTTTACGCGTAATTTGTTGTAAAATGTTTTTAAGTGTCATAAATTGTTGGCAACACCTAGAAGCCGACATCCGGCGACCGCTGATTGGCGCGTTTTTGCTGTCTGGTGGGGCGCCATGTCGAGTGGGGGCGCCACTGGATTGAATAAAACGGACGTGCTTGGCGGTTTAGGGGCTTTTTGCAAGATCACTGCAAGATAGACGTTGAAAGTAATAATAGTGTTCGCGTTCTCCTTGTGTTTATTTAGTTTTAATATTATGTAATTGTTCCTTAATTTAAGACGTTAATTGTTAAATTCTATTTAAGATTTGTGACATTTAATGATTATTTGTAAAATAAATATCTGTTAAACAGTGTTCGCGCTTATTTAGTACCCGTTGTTAACAAAATATAAGAACAGTATACAATTCTTAGGTAATTAATTATAGCAATGTATCACTCCGTGCCGACCCAATACGACTTGGTTGGGTTAGGTTAGGTTAGATGGCTAAGGCGGGAGCGTAGCGCAGCGAATCTCCCGCCTTAGCCATCGTGGTTATTTTTTTGTGAACCATCCAGAAATAGGAGTCCGTCGACTCATTATCGAAGCCAGTTGCTATAATGTTATATATCTATAAAATATAGAGGGTGCAATTAAACCTTTAGTTAGTTTGCCAGGGTGCAAATAAGTGCCTATAAATTGTTACGCAAGGGCGATAGGGCTTGCATTCCCGCAGCGTCGGAGCTGTATATTTGCAATATTATAAGACATAGAACCGAGTTTGCCAACACACAAAAAAAAGATAAATTCTGTCGTAAGTCCACTAATTTGGTTGTTTTATTGAACATATCTCAAAAAATAAAAAATAAATTTTTCGTGGTAACTACTGATTTCCTAACTTTAGGAAGGGGGGTGGGGGGTCCACCTCTCCCCCCCTCCACTCCTCCACTCCAGTCCTTAGTCCTTAGCCCGGGCGCGCACTAGCGGCCAGGCCCCGGCAGCCATCGAAAGTATGGTGCGGCCATTGGGCGCCTTGCGGCCAGGTGCGCGTCGTCTATGGCGGTTTCATACTAAGGTCGATGGCCGCAGCGACCTGGACGCCGCGGCTTGGCCGCTAGTGCGCGCCCGGCCTTATTATGCCGCGGCCGCATATGCGTCTATCGTCACGAAACTATGAGACCGAGGCGTAGCGTACCTTGGCGGGGCCCCGTTTAAAAATTTCTTTGGAGGCCCTTAGGAAGAGTAAAGATTTCTTTAAAATGAAAAAAATGTTTATATAAAATTATAAGAAATATTTATTCATCATAATCTAAGATCTATCTGTCACATTTTTAAAAACAATTCAACTTAGATATAAACTCTTCTTGCCTTATTTTCGGCAAACTGATTAATTAAATCATTATGATGCTGATGATGACTTTAGTTTTTCTAAAGTTTCTGCCTCTATGGACAATAGTGACAGGTCTGACAGGCGTTTCTGTCCCATAGTTCTTAAAATTTGAACGCACGCTTTACTCGGGAAAAAGAAATTGATTTTTTTTACTTTTCTCATTTCTGAAATTAAAAAAAATTGTGAAGTTTTTATTAATTTTTGCTTGTAACGCGCCTTAGGGGCCCCCGCAGGCCGGGGGCCCCGTATAATTGATACGGCTGATACGGCGGTAGCTACGCCCCTGCTATGGGACGATTCCATTCAAGGACGATACCTACGAATAATAAAAACTAAGGAATCGTAACTCCCATACTATTACCGTTTTAAATTTGGTTCCTTTTGATCTGTTATGTAACGTCAGCGTAGTACCGGTCAAGGTCACCTAAATATTGCAAATGTATTGAAATGTATACGGTCTAAGGTATACTTTTTTGACAAGTATTGTGGAGCATGTTTTTTGACGGAGTTACTTTTCCTTAGTTTTTATTATTCGTAGATACACGCAGATCGTTCAATGGTATCGTCTCAAGCACGAAGCACTACGCATGTGCGGCCGCAGCATTAGAAACAAAATGTCAAGAATCAAGATATTGTGTCAAGGAGTTTTGTCGGGAATGTGAAAGAGTGATGTTGTGTGTTTGTACTATTTTCCTAAAATTGTGTTAACTGGGTTTTTAATGTGTAATATTGGTATGATATTAACCATTAGATATTCGTTTTCATGCACAAGTGTAGGAAAGTGAATAGTGATTTTACATACAACATCCAGAAACGTGCTATTTTATGTTCCCTCCAAAACTCCATCGAAAGTTTCAGTAAAGCGTCCAACACTTTACTGAATCGACCAACTTAACTTGACCTTGACTGTATTGACTTTTACAGTCTGTCTAAAAAGTCATACTACGATGTTGCTACTTTTTGATTTAATGACTTTTTTGACAGACTGTACTTAGACTTTGCCAAGACTTTAGCCTTGACGAGTCTAGAACATTGTTTCCCGCCATTTACTCGACACTGGCCATGGTTTTACAGCCAAAGTGCCGTAATAAGAAAAAAAAGATGTGTCAAGTCAAGTTGACAGCTATTTTTTTTCGGCGTTCGGCTATTTAACCATGGCCAGTGTCAAGTAAATTGCGGAAAAACAATATTAAAAAAAAAGTTTTAGCGGGTTTATTTAAATTAGTGTCGTTAAGTTCACAGTGAGCCTGCTCACATTCGATGGCTCACACACAGTCGGTTTGGTTTGAGCACGTCCTTAGGGGGAAATTTCCTTCGCAGCTTCAGTGTAACGGGCCTATTAATGATCCTTGACTTTTCAGTTTTCTATAATAATATATTATTTATATTATTATAAAAAACTGAAAAGTCAGGCGCCGGCAGCGGAGGCACTCCCATAATAATTATACTATTATCTTGTCACTAAAAAAACGAATTATAGGTACCTAGTTCATAATATAATTTGTTATTTAAATGAAAATACAAGGATATTTTATAGGTCTCTATCAAGTATGTCGGTGAGGCCGATGAGGCGCGCGACGTCCCGCCACGTGGCCACGTCCATCATCAGCATCAGCTCCGCCTGCACGGACGCCGCTTGTACTACACAGAAAAAGGAGCTATAATATGCTATCATGGTCTAACTGCCGTACTCAGAGACAAACATTAATTAAGTACATATTAACTGAAATGAAATGAAGATTTTGACATAAACCACATAAATTATGTCGAACAGCGAACTACTTTTACTATGGCGAACTCCTCATTATTAATCATCATTAAAATAATATGTCTCGGAGACGTGCGGCCATTAGCCCTTGGGTAGCGTCAGTATTTCACGTGTAAAGCTGAGACCGCAATACGCGAAACTACGCCGTACGCGGCAGCGACGCAACGTACCACTTCACGCATAGAACTTTTGTATTTAAAACGTATTTAAGGTTGATTCAGACCGCAACGCGACGAGGTGAGGGGCGGCGCGGCATAAATTTGTATGGATGACAGATTTCAATTGCGCGAGACGTCTTGCGAATCTGTCAAATAAAAGAAATGCATCTAGGTACGCGTCGCGTTGCGATTTGAGTCAACCCGGTTGATTCAGACCGCAACGCGACGCGTAGATGCATTTCTAAATTTGTATGGATTTGACAGATTTCAATTGCGTCAGACGATTTGCGAATCTGTCACATCCATACTAATTTAGAAATGCAACTACGCATCGCGTCTTATAAGGAACGTGAAGTGTCGCGTCGCGTCGTTGCCGCGTAGTATCGCGTATTGCTGTCGCGTATCACTTACTTTCCACATTGCGAAATTTTTGTAATCAATTCAACCGAGACAACCCTAATTAGATAATATACTTATAAAATTGCTTACTTAATTAGATATATTTTTTAGATACTTAGCGCAAAGTGGTTTGACGCGTGTGAGTGCGCCAGTGCGATGTAAGTACAGACTACAGTGCTGGTAGCCTGGTACCTCTCATCTGGGAGATGCTGTCCTCAATCTTCTTGAGGTTGTCGAGCTGCCTCTCGATCTCGCACTTGGCCGCCTCCACAACATCCGGCTCCCCCGTCGCTTCCGGCATGCTGCTCATGGCTTCAACTGTTAACAGCTATAAATAATAGGTAATTAAAAAGTACGTCTGTTATAAAAGTCATAGTAATATTAAATTTAGATAAGTAATAAAGTTTTTTTCATAGTCGCCTTAAAAGTTACCCAGTTACCTAGGTACAGAAAGGAAATATAGGAAGCATGTTCATTGTTATACCTGCACATTAAAATATGTACCAAACTTAACTATTATTTTAATTTTCGCATGCATGCATACTTACCTGCTTTTTAAATTGAAAATGAAGTATCTACCTACTTATAAACAATAGCGATCAAACTAATTCTATATTTTTTTTGTTTTTTACTTTCTTTTCATAGTGTAAGGTACTTAAATATTTATTTATGCATCATTTACCGTACTTTCAATTGATAATACTAAGTACTTACTTACTAGGAATTTTTAATTATTTAATTGAACTCAAACACTAGCCAAAACACAAATGCCTACTAATTTTTCGATAAATGATAATACAATTTAAAATAGGAACAAACCTAGGTTTTTCATTTTTATTATTTTTATTATATTTATGGCTTCGCATTGCAATAGACAATTCGTGTCGTGGCTCATTAGTTAAATGTAGTCGCGGCGCAGATGAAGGCCAAATTAATCCTTTTGCGTCGATAAATCAGGCCAAATAATCGGAACAATGGTGCCAATCATCGCGCCGCCGGACTAAATCTGTTTTTGGATGGGTTTTGGTATGTCGCCACGTCACTGACTGAATGTCATTGGATTTATAAATACGAACAGCTCCAGAAATAGGCGGCTACAGGTTTTCCAGGCGTACCGACCGAAATAAAGTAGCCTGGATTCGGTTAACAATAATATTGTCTCGCCGAGCGGGCGGTCGATCGTGAGTCCGTTATCAAATATTTCAGTTTAATTCGCCATGGCAGCCATGGACGACGACGAAACCCAACAGTTTTCCCTTCGCTGGCACAATCATCAGGTAGGTGAGTAATTCAATAATTTTAGATGAGAGTCAATTAATTTCAATATCAAACGGAACCGTGCAATAACAATCCCGTGCAAGGATTTGCAAAAAAAAATATATACTTATTTAAAATTCTATTTTTAAACTCGATTCCCGCTTTTGCTTTTTTTATTATGTATTCTTTTGTCGTTGTTTATAATATTTAAATAATAGTAGCTGATGAAAAATAGTTATGTACGAAAGTTGTAATATAAATTAACTGTTTGTCTGTTTAATTTATTTCTTAATAATTCCAGATACACAGAGGACCGTGTTATCTGAAGACACATTACACTCACTCTGGACACGACAACACCTAGACGGTATACAGTCTACAGATTGCTAAATTTTTCGCTTCCTCTTGCAAAACTTAACAGCTTAGTGGCTTTCTGTCGTAGTTAGTTTAATTTTAATAATAATTAATACCGTAGATTCTGATAAAAAGACTTTAATTGAAGTGTATTTTACTTAGAGAAGAGTTACAAATACTGGATTATTTGAAGTATAAGTGCAACTAAACAATATACACCGTCAATATACACATGCAATATAATTATAGATTTAATTTCAAAATTTAATTGCTTCAATCATCACGCTCGCGCTATATACAGAATGTAATAAAACTACTAAACTAATAAGTAATACTTTAGAATATGTGTTACATGAATTGTGTTATGTGTTCCTTGTTGTTCCATACAGTTCGCTGTGAAAGTGGCAGCGCTGAAAGAGCAAACTTTTTTTACCCATTTGTATGGGCAACCGCCCCCGCGTCATGAATGTTCCAATACAAAAGTAAAAAAAAAAGTAACTCTTTCAGTCCTGCTACTTTCACAGCGAACTCTACTTACACATAATATAGGGGACACATTACACACCCTTAAGTATTATCACTTAGTTTTGTTATACCTTGTATACTAAGTACATACAGACTACAATCCACATACTATAGAATGTAGAAGATCCACACAATATAATATTATTGCATCTAAAAAAATATATACTTAATTTACATGATATGATTTTCATGTGGTTACCAATGCCCGAAACAGAATGACCTTTTTAATTACACACAGAACTGCACTATAATAGTAATGCTACACGCCTACACACACTTAACAATAGTATATTCGATTGTTCTACATAAAATAATAAAAATAAAATAACAAAAAAGTGATGATACTTTGTACGATGTCCCTTATTGTGAAAGTAGCAGCGCTAAAAGAGTTGCTTTTTCATGAAATTCAGGTCATTGGGGCATTTCTCATACCTAAAATCTAGATACAGAAGTCAAAAGAAAGTCTTTCAGCACTGCTGCTTTCACAGTGAACTCTACAATTTTATGTTTAATATAATATAAGATATGCCGTATGTCCCATACGGCACACCTACACATCCAAGCTAAAGTATTATTACTTAACAGTTACACCTGTACATACGGAATCGTCCTACAGGCTACATAGGACAATTCCGAGAGTGTTAGACTTAGATACCTACACTACTTTTTCTAACCAACTATGAAAATAAAACATTTTGTATTCGATTGAGTGTGCGCATGCGACCGAACTTGACGCTCAATGCCAAGGATTTACGAATATAGTGAGGGTGGCAAAGCGCGCCACCTCTATAACTTCAGAGAGACCTGTTGCTCCATACTGCTGATGGTAAATTCCAATCAGCAGGGTGGAATTATAGCTATATGGCGCACTTGCGGGGGTGGCGCGGTTTGCCACACTCACTATACGAGTAAGTAGTAACGTTAACGCTGCGGTAATAACGATCGGACGGCCGCGATCATGTAATGCCGGTCTTGTATCCCGCTACACGTGGTACTGACGCCTGACGGTGTTCCCTGGTGCGCGACCAGTGACCACGCAATGACGGTCCTCGCTCGCTACACGTGGTACTGACGGTCCTGTCTGGTGTGTCAGAGCAGCGTGGTGGGGGCGCTGGGTGAGATGCTGTCGTCGGGCGCGCTGAGCGACGTGACGCTGTGCGCGGCGGACGGCGGCGCGGCGCTGCGGGCGCACCGCGTCGTGCTCGCCGCCGCCAGTCAGTACTTCGCGGATATACTCAAGGCGAGTGTTGCACCCGCTTCCCGGGAGCCCGAGGCAGCCAAACCTTCGTCATTTTATACGAGCTGCAAGTTTTTTACCTTGTATCCTGGACAGTTCTAGCAGAATAGGGTATCTATATAAATTATAATATAGGACATATTATAATTTATATATTTTTCCAGGGACTCAAAGGACTGGAGACACAATACAAAATTTCAGCGAAATCGGTTGAGCAGTTAGGGCGTGAAGATGTAACACACAGACAGACACACTTTCGCTTACGTAGTAACTATTTACTATTTAGTAATCTGTGCTTTCGCATTTAGATATAAGTTATAACATTAGCTCAGCCGCACATTATCCGAATTTCTGATCAGAAAAAATTCGAACGCCCCGCCCCGCTCATACATTTTGAAACGTGAGTATTCTGATACTATGGGGGGGTCTAGTACAACAAAATGTATGAACAGAGTGCGTTCCGGCGGGTGTACGATTTCTTTTCGGATAATGTGCGGGTAAGGAATTAAAGATAGTGGTAGAGGGCATCACGGCAGTGGTGGTGTGTCGCAGGAGGTGGAGTGCGGGTCGGGGTGCGGGGGATGCGGGGCGGGGTGCGGCGCGGGCGGCGTGCTGGTGGTGGTGGCGGGGTGCGGGGCGGCGGAGCTGCGCCTGCTGCTGACGTTCATGTACACGGGCGAGGTGACGGCGGCGCGCGCGCGGCTGCCGGCGCTACTGGCGTTGGCGCGGACGCTGCGGGTCTCCGGCCTCACTGACACAGAGGTGACGCTTATAGACAGCTCCTCACTTTCAAGCTATCGGGAGGAGATCGCTCGACTAGACTGCCCCTACCTTTAGTTCTGATTCGTAGGCTATGTGGTCGTGTGCCGATTAGTGATTCGAACCGATACCTATAGAATATTAGTTTACTCCTATTTGGATAATTCATGTTCCACGAATTTTGTATTCAATAATATGTATCCAGCAGGCTTAGAATGGTCACCATAGAAGCGGTTTCTTTCTACTGAATAATAGATAAAATGACATTTTTTTTAACGGGCTTTGGCCCACCACACATTCCCACCACTGTATCTCCTGTGTCGCCAGGATCGACAGCGGTATCCAACCACGAAAACCGTCTGATATGATCTCAGGGAGCCCGAGGGACATGCTAAAGCTGTCTTGCCCGCAACGAAATTAATCAAAAGAAGATAGGAGTAGGAAGTTGATATGTAGATAAAATGACAGTAAGACAAAGGAAATCTGCCATTTTATCACTAGAATCTGTCCAGTATGTCGATTCTTTCCCGTTTCTAATGTTACTATGCTAAGCCTGTAGGTAGTTGTGACATCGATTACGTTGAGCTCTGTATCCGAAACTTGTCTTTTCCAGAATACCCTCGCCGACCCGGAGTCGGAACCTCTAAACCTCGGGAAGCCGGAGAGCGAGCCCGAGCGGGGGTACGCGGGCGAGACGGCGGCCGGCAGCGACCGGGACAGACTGTGCGGGCCGGAGCGGGGGAGCGGGCCGGCGGGCGGGGGCGGCAGACCGAGCGCGGGGTGGCCGGAGTGCCCGAGCGAGACGGCCGCCGGGAGCGACAGGGACAGACTGAGCAGGCTGGACCAGATCGTGCAGAACCTGTACACCACGCACAAGCTCGCCTTGACGCCCTCGCCGGGCCTGGGTGAGTAGCACCACTAGCACCAGAAGGGATTCGATAGCATGTATCTAACGAGTAAGGAGCATTGAGAGCTGGAACTATTTCCACGAAATACCGCAAACCAGTCGAATGTACGTTGCTCGCGGTCGGAGGCTCCCTTTGTGGCGGGAAATGTACGTTTCCTTACTTTAGCGCATTTCATTTCATCTATGAATCTCTATGACGCCCGCTCACTCGAGGACTATCGCCGGACAAACGTATAGTAGGAGACTGTCGCGTCTCGCCAGCGAGCCGGCGTTCGCCCTCAACGAGATAATGACGTTCCTCAGATGCGGGGGAGGCGCGCGACTCGACGTGCGGCGTGTGCGGCAAGCGGCTCAGCAACCGCTACAACCTGCGCGTGCACATGGACACGCACGCCGGCCGCCGGCACGCGTGCCGCGCCTGCCCACACGTCTCCCGCTCGCGCGACGCGCTGCGCAAGCACGTCGCCTACCGCCACGCGCGCGCGCCCGCACCCACCGCCACTCCTCTAGCGCGAGACAGGCTCTTGTGACGGGCGGTCACTGGGGGAACCCATTCTCGCGACTCGAATCGCTCCGGTCGCAGGCTCTCGGTCGATCGGAGCGACATTTGAGCGCGGGCCCCCCACACGGGGCGGGCGGACCACGGCAGGCTAGGGTATCGTGGTTTACGTCGTCGATGCCTTTGTTTTGGTTGAGATCGCTCGTAATATTAAACCTATAGATTTTATAGCTAGCATAACGCACAGACATTAAAATACAATTTTGGCACACGTGTTGCCGCATTTTGTACGCGACTGGACTTATTATGTTTATTTACTTTTAGGAAAATAATAATTGTGTATTTTCAAAAACAAAACAACCTAGACAGAAAGTAAGTACATATTGGAAATAACGAAAACAGTTCCATAAAAAAATCTGCTGTGTTACTCAAAAGTGCTGGTGGAGGCGGTGCTGAGGCTACTCGTATTAATTGTAGAACAGCTGATGTTAACTTACAAAGTTGACTGCATACTAAAACTGGATTATTATTTTTATGAATATAATATGCTCATTTCTCTCCTAGAAGTTTTAAAGATAGACGATACTGTTTAATTATTTTTCTAAATATTCAAAACATATCTAACTAGTTAACATCGTCTGTGTTATACAGGGTGTAACAAAATAAAGTGATAATACTTTAGGGTGTGTAATTATAGTCCCTTGTATAGAGTTCACTGTTAAAGTATTAGCGCTGAAAGAGTAACTTTTTTACCTTTATATGGGGAAACTCATGACGCTGGAGCGTTTCACCATACAAATCACAAAATATACTCTTTCAGCTCTGCTACTTTCACAGTGTACTCCATATAACACACATTACACATACTATAGTTTGTGCGTTTTATGATAATATGCGTGACACATTATAATTGACAATAGTAGGGAAGTTACCTTACAAAAATTAATCGATAATTTAAAAATATCGAATCACTTCGTAAAGGAATTGCAATCGAAATTATCGATTTCGTACTGACATTTCAGTGGTGCCGGCGATTTAAGATGGCCGCCCTTTTTTATCGATTTGATTTCGATTCAACAGAGTCAATCTCTATTGACATAATTTCCGTTATATGCATTACATATTTTTCAAATGTTTTCGTAACAATAATTTTTCACAGTTAATATTTATAATTTTATATTAATAAGTTAGCATTTAGCAACTTTTCCTTTTTATTCATTTACAAATATAGGAAACATTTGTTTTTGTAGATGGAATATAATTTATTACATTTTGTTTTTTTTTTTGTTTTCTTGTAAAAAATACCCGTAGCAAGGAATATGTAAACTGTCACCCATATCATCTTAAAACGCACAAACTATAAAGTATCATCACTTAGGCCGGTATAAATAGTCAGTACTTAAGATGCGACCCGGTCTCAAGACGCGATTCGTCTCTATGATTGGTCCAAATTTTGACAGCCAACCAATCACAGAGCCTGAACCGTGTCTTGAGACCGAGATGCATCGACGCGAGGAGCGCGACGTCTTCGTCTGCACCGGGCGGTCTGTTCTACGACAACCCTCGAGTTGTCCAATATTTGTGTTCCAATACACTGAAAGTCAGTAGGTTCACTGCGACACACAACACTAACTGTATCTGTATCAGTTGTCAGTGTCGCAGTGAACCTACTGTATCAGTTAGTGTTGTGTGTCGTAGTGAACCTACTGACTTTCAGTGTATTGGAACACAAATATTGGACAACTCGAGGGTAGTCGTAGAACAGACCGCCCGGTGCAGACGAAGACGTCGCGCTCCTACAGTCCCCTCGTGACCACGGCCGTTGCAACACGGCCGAAACGTCGAGAAAAAGTATGTACTCGTAGTAGCATTACTACTTAAATAAGTCGCGTTAAGTCCCGATTAAAAAGTTTAATCAACCTCTGTTTGTTAAATCCTAACAAGGCATTACTTAACGGACCTTAGAAAATTAAACAGACTGTCAAAATACTTATGTCCCACAGTAAAAATTTAACAGTGGATTAGTAAATGCAATGTTAAGTGAACAACGAGTGAACAACTATCAATTCGTTCATTCTTGTTATAAGACTACGAAATTGCAATGTACAAGATTAATACGACATGTTTGCTGCAATGTGTCACTTTCTTCCTTATTAGTATAATAGTAGATAATGCGACCAAATTGAAATATCACTGATCGCATACATTTGTTACGCTATAATAGTTCTTCTTAATTTACCAGGACAATAATTATTATCTGTCAAAGCTGAAAACATGAATCATAATACAAACTTTTATTTACATATTTCGGTTTGGTAATTTTGATACAAGTTAGTATATTTGCAATTTCAAGGAAAATCCGAAGGCTGAATTTTTGACACAGTGAAAATAAATAATTATGCATAACTATGAAAATAATTAATAATAAGAACGTAGCAGAAACATGGCGGAAAGACTCAAAAGTCAAAACAGATTCTTGTATTGATATTACATATTATTATCTTTGAAAGTTGTTATTTTGACTCATATAACAGCCTGTTTAATATTTAACGGACCTCCACAGCAGGAATTAAATTTAACACCGTGTTAGGTGACTTAACATGACATTAGGGCCTGGTGGAACGCTCGATAGCTCTAACAGGCCATTAACTGATTTAACAAGCCATTATTTATTTAACATTGCTTGATGAAACTGGGTCTTAGCTATCTAGTTAAAAGGATTACAGGTCTGCGAATGATTTTCAAACATTACAAAGTAGGTACCGTAAGTTTCTAGTCGTAGTCAAACAAGGTACAAAAAGACGAAATAAAAGACATTTTTATTTTAAGTATTATATTTGATTGTAATATTATTGTTACTATGGTTTATTATTTGTATGTAATAACTAATAAGACAATAAACTAATTATACGTTTAAAACAATAAGTATTTTATTTGGGCCTTAGGTACTTAAGTGCACCTTTTTTTTACCTCGTTCCCACCTGACAGGAGCCATGTAGCTCAGAATTTGATGATGCGATGTAAGGGATTCTATCATATTGTGTTCTTGTCATAGTTGTATCAAAATTAAGAAAAAATGTACTTGCTAGCGCCATCTGTTATCAAGTATGTGTAAATTTCAGCGTATATTGTAATATGTCAAATATTATTTACTAGCTGTTGTCCGCGACTTCGTCCGCGTGGACTTTAGTTAATAGTTTTTCCCGTATATCGTATTGAGTCGTTAACGCGCAAATCAGAAAAGTACATTGTGTGGAAACCGCATATTTTTCCGGGACAAAAAACATTCCTTGTCCCAGATTCAAATTACTATCTCCAATCTCCATGCCCATTAAAATAGATTAAATAGTTTGGGCGATAATCATAAAAGTTTATTGTGCGGGAACCGTACATTTTCCGGGACAAAATTAGTTTTTCTTGTCCTTTCCCGAGACTCAAAGTATCTCCATTTTTTTTTATGAAATAAGGGGGCAAACGAGCAAACGTGTCACCTGATGGAAAGCAACTTCCGTCGCCCATGGACACTCGCAGCATCAGAAGAGCTGCAGGTACGTTGCCGGCCTTTTAAGAGGGAATAGGGTAATAGGGGAGGGTAGGGAAGGGAATAGAGTAGGGGATTGGGCCTCCGGTAAACTCACTCACTCGGCGAAACACATCGTAAGCGCTGTTTCACGTCGGTTTTCTGTGAGAACGTGGTATTTCTCCGGTCGAGCCGGCCCATTCGTGCCGAAGCATGGCTCTCCCACGTATAAAACCAAATACCATCCTCCATACCAAATTCCATCAAAATAGATTGAATAGTTTACGCGCAAATCATAAAAGTATATTGTGCAGTAACCATACATTTTTCCAGGACAAAATGTATCCTATGTTGTTTTTCGGGACTCAAAGTATCTTTATAATAAATTTCAGCAAAATGGGTCCAGCCGTTTACGCGTGATGTCGTGACCACGGGAAAATATAACGATCAGCGCAGCTTCGCCCGCGTAAATTAGATATTTCACTGACAAATTAATAATAATAATAATATAATAATAATAATATAATAATAATAATATAATAATAATTTAAAAATTAATAAATAAAGCTTTATTAATTCCACAATGTAAATTAAGTACTTACTATGAAACAGTTTTGTAATTATTATTTACTTATCTAGATGTGGACCCCCTCAGGGTAAGTGACAAGCCAATTTCTTCCTGCGCTGGCCACAATCTCGTCCTGCCACCGGGCGCACGGGCGGCCTCTCTTTCTCACGCCATGCGGTCCTTTCCATTTTGTGGTGTTGACAGTCCATTGATTATTATCGTATCTGGCGAGATGACCAACCCACTTCCATTTGAGTCTTTGAGCGAACTGCAGAGCATCTTTTATTTTTGTTCTTTTACGTATTTCTGTGTTCCTCACTCTATCTTTTAATTTTATGTTTAAACAACTTCTTTCCATTGCTCTTTGAGTGGTCTGGATTTTTTGCCTTGCCTTCTGGTCGTAAGTCCACGTTTGGCATCCACACGTGAGACAGGGTAGAAGTGTCGTATCCAAGATAATGCTTTTGAATTTTAATGAAAGTTTAGATTTCATAATTTCTTTTTGGGCCCAATATTTCTTCCATGACGACCTCTGTGGCTCAGTGGTGAGCGCGTTGGTAGCTCAAGCCGGGGGTCGCGGGTTCGAATCCCGCCGACGGAACAAAAAGTTTTCAATGTTCCCGGGTCTGGATGTGTATTAAATATGTGTATGATAAAATAAAAATCTTAAATATATGTATAGTATAAAAGTATTAAATATATTTCCGTTGTCTGGTACCTGTAACACAAGTCCTTTAGGTACTTAGCACGGGGCCAGAATGACGTGGTGTGAAGCGTCCATAGATATAGATATAAGATATAGATATGTAATAGCTACTCTTCTCTTTATTTCCTCTAAATTTCGATCTTTATTAAATGAAATTTGTTTTCCCAAGTACGTATAGTTCTCTAAGTATTCGGGAGGTACCTCATTAACCCGTACTGATGTCAACTCGCTGTTAGTCATGACTTTTGTTTTTTCTAGGTTTATTTCTAGGCCCACGCGAGCACTAGCATCTTGGAGATCCTAAATCATTTCGTTGAGTTTATATGGACTTTGGGAAAACAAGACGATGTCGTACGCAAAACGGAGGCCTAAATATTTTCTATTCACATATATTCCTTGTTTTGACCATGGTAAGTTTTCCATTACATTTTGCAGGACCGCTATAAATATTTTCGCAGAGATGGAGTCGCCTTGTCGAACGCCTCTATTAATACTGATCTTGGTGCCAACTCTGTCTAACCTGACTCTACTAGTGCAGTTCCTATATATATTTTTGATGATATTTATATATTTTATGTTTATATTTTGGTTGTTTAACGCTGTCCAGATGTTAGTATGTGAAATAGAGTCGAATGCTTTTTTATAATCTATAAAAGCTATGTAGAGCGGGTTTTCATACTCTATATGTTTTTCAATGACTTGCTCTACTGTATGAATACGAGTATGATCTATAGTGCTGAATCCATTTCTGAATCCAGCTTGTTCCATGGGTTGGCATGAGTCTATTTGCGAGGATATTCTGTTTAGTAAACAGGATGAGAAAAGTTTATATAGGCTAGACATGAGGCTAATAGGGCGGTAATTTCCTATGTCCTTGGGATCGCCCTTTTTATACAACAAAATTATCCACTGCTGTGGCACAGTATCTTCCTCTAATACTTTGTTAAATAGCAATGTAAGGGGGTGTCAATAAAAGTTTCTTACCGTGTTTGATGCATTCATTGGTTATACAGTCTGGTCCTGGGCTCTTGTCTGGTCACTGACAAATAAGTCCTCAAAAAATAGCCTACGATCCTTCACGTGGTCTACTTCTTATCTGTGCCAAATAACAGAAAAATTACTCCAGTAGTTCGTGAGATAAGCCCTTTCAAATAATTTACCCCGTTTTTTCCACATTTTCCTCTATTTCTTCGTTCCTATTAGTTTGAGCGCGATAAAATATAGCCTTTCTCGGTAAACGGGCTACCTAACACTGAAAGAATTTTTGAAATCGAAGCAAAAATCGAAGAAAGGGCTTATTTGAACGCGCTAATCTCAGTAGTTCCTGAGATTAGCGCGTTCAAATAAGCCCTTTCAAATAATTTCCCCCATTTTTTCCCCTTTTTTCTCTATTTCTTCGCTGTCATTAGTCTTAGCTTAATAAAATATAGCCTAAAGCCTTCCTCGATAAATGGGATATCTAACACTGAAATAATTTTTCAAATCGGGCCAGTAGTTCCATTATTTAGATATTTTATAGATAAGCGCGTTCAAATAAGCGATTTCAAATAATTTTTCCCGTTTTTTCCACACTTTCCTCTATTTATTCCCTCCTATTAGTCTTAGCGCAATAAAATATTGCCTATAGCCTTCCTCGATAAACAGGCTATCTAACACTGAAAGAATGTTTCAAATCGGACCAGTAGTTCCTGAGATTAGCGCGTTCAAACAAACAAACAAACAAACTCTTCCCAATTATAATATTAGTATAGATAATATAAAATGTATTTAGTATTATAAAGCTGAAGAGTTTGTTTGTTTGAACTCGCTAATCTCAGAAACTACTGAGATTAGCGAGTTCCGTCCGTCCAGAGTCCGTTAGATAGCTCATTTATCGAGGAAGGCTGTAGGATAACTATATTAAGGCTTTAGGCTAAATATACAGTAAGGTCTAAGACTAATAGGAGCGAAGAAACAGAGGAAAATGTGAAAAAAACAGAAAATTATTTGTTAATTTTCCCGTTTTTTCACACAGCGCCAGCAACACGCTTTTTAAAAAACAATGCCGAAACGGAGTGCCGAAAATAAAATAGATAGGTAGGTATCTAAAGAAAATAAGAAGATTAGAAGAAAAAACAAAGAGGCGCAAAAGAATTTTATCAACCAGTGAATCGGAGGTCGAGCAAACAACCGGTAAGAAAATTTTACAACGGAACAAGTGAAATCATAGTGAAATATCAATAATTTGGGGTTGAATTAAGTAGGTATATATGTTTCACTATTTAAACTTAGTTGTTCAAGCAAATACGACTTTTTTTTTTTAATTTTAACCAAAAGAAGTTCAATAAACCAAGTATTGGAAAACTTCAGAATACCCTCATTGAAAAAAACTTGTTAAAAAGACTATCCTTAGCTTAGAGTTGTCCGTGGGGCAACCAAAAGCAATAATTTTACCCTGAAATTAGCCGTGAGTTAATCATTGGGTACTTTTATACTTATTTAAGTACAGAGTTGTACGTGAGTCAACCGCGTGTACTTTAATGTTATTTAAATATTAAATGTAATATGGGATATGCGTGGCCACCACAAAGGAAGATCTTCCGACCGAGCGAGGTGTTGTGCTCGGTCAGGCCGGAACCCACGTGATACATTTCAGCTGTCGTATATATTTCGCAGCCGACTGGTTTTAGTAGCCGTTCAATCAAACAGCTAGCCCTTTGACTGAACAACGCCATTCAATCACACGGCTATACGTCGTTTAGCCGACTTGTTGACTACAACGTTCAACACTACAGCTAGACGACGCTTAGCCAACTGGTTTAATGGCAAATTAACTAGGGCGACCATTAGCTTAATATGTAATTTCTAAGAATAGGAAAACTTTTTGTATTTTATTGAAAGATTATTCTCGGATTAAGTTTAAGGGGTGACCAAAAGTTTAATGCAATAAGTAAAAATAAAAAATTCTGAGGCGTGTTTTGTGGCGGTCGCCAGCTGCTGCCCCAGCAGTCAGCACAGTAACAGTTCTAACCTAACCTACTTTTGGACTTTCTGGATTGTTTTTGTTTTGGCGGGGGGATGTGCCTCCCGAACCCCCCTTTCCGGTGGGCTGCGTCCATCCATTTCATAATCCCGTAATTTCTCCTCGAATATTTCGTCGCCTTAGTGGTGAAGAGAGCTAAGCCACGCTTTTGACGAATTTGAGTTAAGAGCACTATCATACTTAGCTTTAAACGTAGATTCTTGTGGTGAAGAGATCTAAGTGATAGCTCAGTTAGAAGTCCGTTTTTCATTCAGACGTGAAAGGAGTTAATTGAAACAAGGAACAAAAATTCAAGTGGTAAATGAATGTTAGCAGCTTATAATTATTCACCATTATTTAATCGTATCTTAAAATTCGTACATGAAATTAGTAGTGAAAAGAGTTATGCCACATACCATTTTTAACCGCTTACCAATGTACAATTTCTGGCAACACTCTAGATATGACATAGCGCCTGGACTTGCTCTTTTTGGCGGGAAGAGGAAGGCGCCTTTTTTGAATAACAATTTGCAAAAAATTATATTTATAGTTTTTATACATTAAAAGTAAGTTAAAAGTAGATAATATGCAGGACGAGAGCGACGGAGATGATCCTAACTATAAATCTTCGTCATCGAAGAAAAGGAAAATAATTGAAAACTCAGGCGATAAGTACAAACCCTTTCTTAAACCTTCATATTCAAGAAAATATCCTGACAATAATTACAACGGAGATTTTATTGTATTTGTCGAACATTGTAATAAGGATACAAAAATAGGAAACATGAACCCCCTTAGCCTTTCGAAAATTTTCAAAAACGCAAAAGGAGTTTATGAAAGAGCTAGAATAAGCGCCCGCAAAATAAAAATAACTTTCAAACAAGCGGCATTAGCTAATGATTTCCTCAATGCATCATTAATTATTCAAGAAAACAATCTAAGAGCATATATCCCAGCAGCCTCTGTGGAAAGGGTTGGGGTAGTTAGGTACATTCCTAAGGAAATTAGTAATAGGGATTTGTTTGAAAAAATAAGTAGCGATATTGACATAATTGGTATACGTAGATTTATGAAAAAAGAAAATAATACATTTGTTCCGTTAAATACTATTACTGTTACTTTTTCTGGCACTGTATTACCACAATGCATTTTCTTAGATGGATGGAGATATAAGGTTCATAATTATATACCTCCAGTTTTACAATGTTTTAAATGCTTACTTTTCAATCACTCTGCAAAATATTGTTTTAATGAACAAGCATGTTCTAAATGTGCAGAGAATCATTCTTATAAAGAATGCACATCAGAAGTTTTAAAATGTAAAAACTGTGGAGGTAATCACCTAGCTATTTCTAAGGAGTGCCCAATTAAGGCTTCTAAAATTAAGAAAAACATATCTTTGAGAGTTAATAATTCTACTTATGCAGACATAACAAATAATTTAACATCTTTCCCACCTCTTACAAAAGCTAATCCTCAAAATGTTAAAATTGTTCCAGAAAAGATATCAGCCCAGGACATTATTAATAATCAAAAAATTTTAGAAGCCATAATAAGCACTATTGTAAGTATAGGAAATTCTAATGAGATTAAGACTACAACACATATTAAAGAAACATTCATTAAAAACTTTAATAAGTAATGGATAGTATTAATATTGTACAGCATAACATCCAGAGTTTAAATAATAAAAAACCTTTACTTCAATCACTCTTAATAGATAAAGAAATAGATATAGCTTTATTAAATGAAACATGGCTTAAAACTTCAAGTCCTCGGGTTCATTTCCCTGGGTATAATTTCATTTATAAAAATGCTACAAATGAACACGGAGGAGTGGCAATAATTATTAGGAATTCTATAAAGTATGTGCAGCATCCGACTCCAAATTATCAAGATATACAGACTATTGCCATAACCATAGAAACAGGTATAGGTTCCATTACAATCCTTTGCATTTACAGTCCACCTAGAAACAAAATTAATAAAACAAAATTAAAAAGAATAATTAATAATCTTCCTAAACCTATTATCATATCGGGTGATTGTAACGCCCATCACATAGCTTTTGGTTGTACAATAAATAATACAAGAGGACGAGACTTGTATGAAGTTATAGATGAATATAATTTATGTATTTTAAATACAGGTTGTGCTACTACAGTAGGCAGACCAAACAATAACACTTCTGCAATTGATGTTACACTAGTGAGACCAGAGTTGGCTCCCTATTGTGAATGGCATGTCGGTGATGATCCGTTGGGAAGTTATCACTTTCCAACTTTTACAAAACTTAATACTTCTCCTATGCAATATGACATAAATAAAAATGTAAATAAGTATTTATTCAAAAAAGCTAACTGGGATAAGTTCTTTAATATGTCAAAAGATCTATTTCAAGATTTTGAATATAATTTACAAAATCCTTTAGAAAGTTATAATCATTTCTGTGATCTACTAAACACTTTAAGAGATGAATGTGTTCCAAAAATTATAATAACTAATTCATCTAAAAAATTTAAAAAAAAGGTACCTGCTCCGTGGTGGAATGATATTTGTGATAGGGCTGTAAAGGATTGTAGAGAAGCTTTGGAAAAATATAGAAGTAATTTAAGTATGGAAAATTATATAAATTATAAGAGATTAGATGCACTCAAAAAAAGGATTATAAAAGAGGAAAAGAGAAAAAGTTGGCAAAATTTATGCTCTACATTTAATAGATACACCCCAGTCACGAATATTTGGAATTTTATCAAAAAATATAAGCGTGTAGGTTCTAGCATACATAGTAAATGTGATAGTTTTGTACCAGAATTTTTAGACAAATTTACAAATGATGAAGAATGTGAAAGTTCATTAGAAGATATATTTAAAAGTAATAATGATAGTGAATATTTCAACTTCTTTATGAAAGATTTTAGCTGGGATGAATTTTATAGTTCCTTAATGTCAAGAAGAGATTCTACTCCTGGACTGGATAGTTTTCCATATTTAATGATTAAAAACTTACACAAAAATGCACAAGCAGTTCTTCTTAATATCTACAATCACCTATGGTCCAAACAAGTTATTCCCGACGAGTGGAAAACTCAGTGTGTTTTGCCCATTCTGAAAAAAGATAAGCCAATCCATGATCATAATTCTTAGCGTCCAATATCACTCACTTCATGCATTGGAAAAGTTTTTGAAAATATGATAAAAGTTAGGTTAGACTATTTTACAGAAACTAATTCAATATTACCAGATTTTCAGTTAGGTTTCCGTAAAGGAAAAAGTACAGTTGATGGCTTTGTTTCATTTATAAATGATATTAAGAATTCTATAATGGCTCATTCAAATGCAATTTGTGTATTTTTAGATGTGCAAGGTGCATATGATAATGTTAATTTGTCTGTACTTATTAAGGTTTTAAGTGAATTGGGGATTCCTGGTAGGTTTTTAAATTGGATATATAGATTCTTAAATCACCGTCTTGTCTATGTGAAATTTAATGATATACTTACTACATGGTCCAAAATTTGCACATAAAGGCTTAATGCAAGGAGCGATATTGTCTCCAATCCTGTATAATTTATATACATCACAAATTTGTAAATATGTAAAAGTATTAGGTGTTAATGTTCTACAATATGCTGATGATATAGTTATCTATTGTATTAATCGTCTACTACGCTCGGCCAATTGTAATATTAATTTAGCTCTTAAGCAACTGTTAAATTATTATAATAACAAACTAAAACTAAATATTAATTCTTCAAAAAGCTCAGTTATGACTTTTGGTAAAAGTCAATGTAATGTTCAAGTTAAATGTAATAATGAAATCATCTCACTAGTAAATGAACATAAATTTCTAGGTATAGTTTTAGATAACAAACTTAAATTTAATGTTGTAATATGTCATGCCTGTCATGTCACTAAAATTTTCTCAACAATTTCTTTTCAAATAAATTAATAAAATCCAAAACGTTTCAGCTAAAAGCGGGAGAAAATACTTTCCCAAGTGTTCTCTCCACCGCCGATAATATTGATCAAACCCCAAGAGGGAAAATTGTCAGTATGTGAACCCCATTGTGAACCGATATAATTTCTCCATACAACCACAAGGACTGCGATTTGCGAAGTTATAATATACTCCGAGAAGAAGTCTGCTGTTATCCGAGCCTATTGACAGGATATTCCGTGAAAGGTGGAAGAGCGAAATTTTGGACCTGTATTAAGATTAAATGTACCTACCGACAAAACTATTATGTTTACAAGCATACGCTCAAGCAACAAGACTTTATTAGCGCGTTGGCTGCTTCGACAGGAGTAGTAAACCATGAGGAGCCCTTCATAGTACGGCCACAGAAAGTGAAATTCGCTCCTAAAGAGACGTCCGTTTCAAGTTTCCTTTTGATCTTCTTAGTTTATATTTCTATTCTATAGTTTTGTTTTTTAACTATTATTATCGTATAGTTTTATTCTTTTTAGCTTTATTTCAGGCTATTTTAAGAACGTTTTTCTTTTTAAGTTGTAAATGTTAAGCAATAGCCAAGATGCAGGGACGTCCACTGATGATGCGATCGTGCCGCTTGAAATCTTAGTGCAGTGTACACAATGTCCCCAACCCCGATATTTCAGAAGTGAGAGGGGCCTACGTATTCACAGAGGTAAGTGCCATAAGGAGCCTTTACTCTCTTCTCCTTCGGATGCTTCAGTTTCACCTTCCCAGAACTCTACCGCACGGGAACCCTTTTGGCAAACAATATCCAAATTAAAACAATCTGTCCCAGTGCTTAGGCGGATCCCTAGGGGTGCTAGAGTAGCCGTAGCCCAGAAGCTTGCCGAAACTATCCACAAAACGGTGAATGAAAACTCGAGGCAAGCCTGGGAAAACCTCTTGACGTTTCCCTACCGCACTCTTCACGTGACTAGGGATCCCCAAAATAATACCTCCCTCACTTCCCGTGTTAAAAAGAACTGCGCCTCTGATATTGTTTTGAATCAAAATTTTCCTTTATGTTCTTCAGGCAAAAATAATATTGTTAAAAATGTTGAAAATAAAATTAGTGAGGGGGATATTAAGGGCGCTGCGCGGCTGCTCTTTTCCAGCGACACGATTGCTCCGAACTCCCCAGAAACCGTTTCGGCCTTACAAAAGAAACACCCCCATCAACTGACTTCTCAACACATTTCTGACGCCCATGACGGAACACCACCTCTTCAAACGACAGTCGACAGTGTTCGTGGAGCCATCATGTCTTTTCCTCCGGGTTCAGCAGGCGGTCTCGACGGTATCACCTCTCAGCATCTGAAGGACCTCACCAGCGGTTGCTGTGGGGATGCCGGAGAGAAACTCCTGCAGGAGGTCACGAATTTGTGCAACCTCATGCTTCGTGGTGAGGTTGCTTCAGATATCGTAGACATCCTGTATGGAGCAAACCTCTGCGCGCTGAGGAAGAGAGATGGTGGCATTCGACCGATCGCTGTCGGCTCAACATACCGGCGCCTCACTGCCAAGATAGCCTGCAGGTCCATAAAATCTCTGTCATCATATTTCCAACCCAAGCAACTTGGTTTCGCCTGCAAAGGTGGCTGTGAGGCAGCCGTTCACTCTTTTCGCACTCATGTTCAAAATTCAAAAAATAGTATATATTTAAAGGTGGATGTTTCAAACGCTTTCAATTCTGTAGACAGGGTCGCCATGTTAACACAGATAAAAACCAAAGCCCCCACCATTTTACCCTTCATGTTACAGTGCTACCGAGATCCCACTAAACTCATTTACCAGAACCACTTAATCCAGTCTGAAGTTGGCTGTCAACAGGGCGACCCTCTAGGTCCAGCAATTTTCAGTCTAGCTATTCACCCGGTCATCGAACTCCTAAATTCCAAATTCAACGTGTGGTATCTAGATGACGGCACCCTTGCCAGCGACGCATCTACAGTTCTTTCGGATTTTCAGACTCTGATTCGCGAATTCAAATTATAGGCCTAGATTTGAACCTGAGGAAGTGTGAACTTTTTGTCCCTGATGATTGTGGGGATAGAGATGAGATAATATCCAGTTTCAAGGCCGTCGCCCCAGAATTATCAGTGATTGAGAAGAGTGCACTTTTTCTCTTGGGTTCACCTGTTCTAGCCGATTCTTTTCCGGACTATATAAATGAAAAAACACGGAATTTTAGTGAAAGTTTAGATCGTCTTCTCCAAATTAACAGTCACATGGCATTTACTCTGATTCGATATTGTTTATTCGTTCCAAAATTTACGTATGCTTTGCGGTGTTGTCAGCTCTGGAAGTTCCCAGAACTTCTCCATAGCTTAGATGACACCCTAAAGCATACGCTTTCCACAATTTTAAACATAAAATTTGATGAACGTTCCTGGACCCAAGCTACACTACCAGTAAGGTTCGGTGGCCTGGGAATACGAAAAACATCGGACACAGCTTTACCGGCGTTCTTGTCCTCGGTCCACGCAAATCGCGCAGTAATAGCCAAAATCTTAGAGCCCTCATCTTGCCCATTCGTCATTCCCTTTGCGGACGAGGCCAAGGATGCCTGGGACATTGCTAGTGCCGGCAGCGAGGTTCCCAAGAACACATCTTCCCAAAGGCTCTGGGACGAGCCCATCTGCGAACTGGTGCGTAATAAACTGTTTAACACGTCTACCAGCGCCGTAGAACGGGCTCGACTTTTGGCCGTGGAGAGGTGGGAGTCGGGAGCTTGGCTGCAGGCACTGCCATCTAAAAACACAGGAACATTGCTGGACCGTAATACATTCCGTCTTGCCACTGCCCTGCGTCTTGGTGTCCCCCATGTCGTCCCCCATCAGTGTGTTTGCGGCGCGCGCGTTGACAGCTATGGTCACCACGGGTTGTGCTGCTCGCGAAGTGCCGGACGCTTTTCACGGCATCACAACCTGAATGACCTCATTCGTCGGGCTCTTGTCACTGCCGGCGTGCCAGCGATACTGGAGCCCTCCGGTTTGGCGCGCGACGATGGCAAGAGACCCGATGGTATGACCCTGGTGCCCTGGAATGTGGGTCGGGCCCTTGTGTGGGACGCTACTTGTGTCGACACACTCGCCTCGTCCCATATTCAGTGTACCTCGAGCTGTGCGGGCGCAGCCGCAAACCAAGCAGAGAACCTCAAGCGGCGCAAATATGAGAACCTCAGCGGAGATCTTATATTTGAACCGTTTGGGGTGGAAACTCTAGGCGCATGGGGTCCGGGGGCACATAAGCTTTTTAGAGGAATATCTAAGAAGCTTGTTGAAGCCACCCGAGACCCCAGAGCTGGGAGCTACCTGGCACAGCGGATAGCAATTGCCATCCAACGTGGCAATGCTGTCAGCTTGCTGGGCACTCTGCCAGATGGGGACGACTTGGGCAAGTTTTTCTTTTTATAGTTTTATATTTAAAGTTTGTATATATAATATATCTGTATATTTTAGATAGTATTTTAGTGTTTACATTTCTATCATATATGGACAATAATATTATGTTAATTGATCTTAAATAAAACCCATTCAATTTAATGTACATATAGATTATATATGTAATAAAGCTTACAAGCGACTCAATATATTGAGATGTTTAGCAGGAGTTTTTTGGGGTGCTGATCCAAAAATTCTCTCAATGTTGTATAAAAGTTTAGTTAGGAGCCACTTTGACTATAGTTGCTTAGCATATATTAATGCTAGCGCTAGTCTTCTAAAAAAGTTAGATATCATTCAAAATCAAGCACTGCGCATTATAACTGGTGCGATGAAATCCACCCCTATAAACTCAATGGAAGTTGAAACTTATATTCCTCCTTTATTCTTGAGACGACTCATGTTAGCTAAGAAATACTTTGTTAAGATGATTGCAATTAAGTCCTCACTTCCTGTAAGAAAACTTAAAGTATCTGAGGAAATAACTAGTTTATTAGATTCTTCTGTAATAACATCACAAATTATTTCTACAAGGATTTTGCCACAGATGCCGACTTTGTTACAGTTGGTTTTAAATATGACAAATGACATTTATTCTAGTGATCTATGGCCAATTTATGACAACTTTGAAGGTTCTCTAGAGAAAAAATATTTGGTAACAAGTAACAACTGGAGACATCTATGGTAAGACCGACTTTCTCAGTTTTATAGAAAAGAAAACAGACTTTTACAAAATCTATACAGATGGGTCGAAAACTATAGATGAGGTTAAATCGGCTTATTATGATGAATTTCTGGATGTTACCAAATGTTTTATAATCAGTAATATGTGTTCTATCTACACAGCCAAATGTTATGCTGTTTATATGGCATTACAATATATAAAAACTTTGTCATATGTAAATAATTTTCTTATAATATCAGATAGTAAAAGTGTGTTAGTAGCTCTAGATAATAGTAATTTAAGTTTCAAAAGTAATTATTTAATTTTTAAGATCAAAAACATTCTACATGAATTAGTCAGTAATAACATTAATATTGAATTTCTATGGGTTCCCTCCCACAGAGGAATTGCTGGAAATGAGAGGGCGGATACAGCCTCTAGAGGACCACCAGATGAGGATCATAAGGACATCATAAAAGTGCCATTTACAGACCTCTTTTTGACTGTCAAAGATGAAATGTTTGAGCTATGGAAAAGAATCTGGAATATAGTAAAGGTTAATAAGGGTAAATGGTACAGTAACACAAAGAAAGATTTTTCAATCCCATGGTATTACACTGTACAGTTTGAATCAAGAAAATTCACATCAGTAATAACAAGGATGAGATTTGGACATTGCTTGGTCCCCTCCCACCTCCATAAATTAAGAATTTTAGATGATGCAAAATGCCCCAAATGCTTAGAAAATGATGCTGACCTCAAACATATAATCTTTGATTGCAAAGCACTAGGTCTGGACAGAATTTTACTCTGCTCTGAAATAGATAAAATTTGTAAAGATGAAGATATAAGTGTACCCCGCCGCCCAGAAGATTTACTGTCTAATTACAATTTCTTCAAATGTTTATACCGTTATATATGCTCAACGATGGAAAAAGTTTAAAAATAATTGTAAATAGGTACCGTAGTGTTTTGTTTTTTTTTTTTTTTTGTAAATAGTGCTTAGTGTGAACATTGAAAGAAAGAAAGAAAGAAAAATAAATTTATTTGGTATTTAGCATCTTACAAAAATAATTCTTAACTACTAATACTATCCTATGTAATACCAAATTGGTTCCCATTCAGCAATGTTGCGAACGGATCCGCAACGCTGATTTTCAATGGACACCTTACTTTTACTTAAAAACATAAAAATTATAAAAATCCTTACTAATCATAATGTAACAAAATATTATTGTATTTAAAGCTACTTTAAAAAATAAGTATGTATATAAGTTTATAATAAAACAACTCTTGAAGGCATTGGTGACATTAACATAATTATAAAAGTTATCTAAGTACAGTATACAGCATCTTAGGTATAATATTTTGGTTATTTATTAATAATAATAATAATTAATAATAATAATAATAATAATAACATTGGTGAGAGCCTGTGGTGAGAACCAACATAGAAGAAAGACATTCCTTTTTTTTAATTTTAATCTGTTGTATTTTGTATTATTATTGTATTTTTTTTGGAGCAAAGGACTCGTTTCCAGCTCCCAATAAATAAAAAAAAAAAAAAAAGACATAGCGCCTTTTTTGACAGCATTGACAAGTGACATTCTAGTTGTTCATGGTTTTTCGCTCCCAAATGTTTCGCGTGCTTGTGTATTATTGTTTGTGTTTATCTTTTGAAACGTGTTTTGCAAAGTGAAATAACTTATCAAACATGCCAAAGATAAGTTCTCGTACTGCAAAGCTTATGGCATGTGCTTTGGGAAAAAACTGGGATAATGACAATAAAACTGAAGGTAAGGACATCTTCAATTTGTTTACTTTGTGAAACTTTCGCTGTATTCATTTTTATCGTCATATTTACGAACAATGTTAGAATTACATACATACAGCTCACGCCACAGGAGAGGTAGGCAGAGACTATGGATTGCCACTGTTAGAACTTTGCTACTTAAATACAAATGTTTAAATGTGTGACTCGACACGTCCTATGCATAACTCACTAAGTGCCAATTGACGAGTTATACGATTGTTTCATTTTCGTAATCTGTGGCCTCGGTTTTATAGGATAGACTATTAAAATAATATTTATTTTTCATTTTAAGCCGCATTTATAATAGCATAAATGTGCATCTTATAATAGTGAGAGCCGCAAATCTAGCTATTTGGTAGACCCGTATTTATGCGCGGGGATAGAGCGAGGAAGAGAGGTGCGGGCGGGAGGGGATCTACCTGTTAGTCAGTTATACCGCGGCGAGTGTAGTGCACAGGCGTAGCGTGTGTTCGTTAGCGAATACGTTGTAATAAGTTGATTTAAAATGAGCTCTGAACGAATGCGCTTTAAAGAAAATTTAAAAAAGGCTTGTGAACGAAAAGAAATGTCGCATAGTGCAAGTTACCACCACGGAACCACGAAAGCAGGTTTTTATTGACTTAAATATTTTAGTTTGTGTTAGTGATTAATTTATTTATTTACATGTCCGTAGCTTAATTCATTTAATGAAGGATTTGTTAATTCTTTGTGGTAATAATAAAATGTGTTTTAATAATTATTTTAATTAGTTGTCAAAACCCAGCGCAAAAGTGTTTAACTTCCGCAGTTAGATCCTTTTGCTTTGGACTTTTAATAATGGATTTTAACTATGTGGTACTTATGTATTTATGCGTTGAATTGACGATTTAAAACTATAATCTAACTACCACTATACGAAATATGCGTTGGGTTGACCGTTCATAACTTAAATCTAACTACCACTACATGAAATATGCGTTGGATTAGTCAAAAATATTTATTTATATCTGCCAATTGCAGAGTTTTTTGAGGGATACGTAATTACATTGAACTCTTTAAGTACCACTACTTCTATCTTATATTGCTTTATATGTATAATAAATTATCAGCTGTAAAGTATTTTTTTTTTTTACAAAAGTATAATATGATTTTTATAATTAATTCTTTTTTACGTTTTCTATTTTCAGAATCACCTGTACCATATTTTACCGAAGAAGAAAGGACGTACTGGGAAAACAATAATAATATTCTTGAAAGTAGTGATTCCGAGGATTACACAGTACAGGAAAATGAAAACCAAGCTCTTAATGATAATATCTCGACTGAAGATCCTATAACAAATACTTATAACGAGCAACAAATACATACTAAATTGGCTACTAATAGAGACCAGAATCTAATTCTAAATGATTCTACAATAATTGTTAACTACGACCCATTACTATCCTCAAATACTGGTCCAGATTCATGTATTGTCGCTTTAAATAATTTAGACTCTTTCTTGCAATCACCAGTGATGTCATCAAATAATGCCCCAACTTCGTCTATTGCATCTTTACTAGATATAAATGGAATAAATTCTATTCCACCTTCGCCTTTAGATAACGGTACTCCCGGTACTTCTTTATTGTCAATACAAAGCCCTCCGTCTATAACAAGCACTCCCAGATCAAGAATTAATAATAACGTAAACAAGAAAGATAAAGGACCCCCAACTTCGTCTATTGCATCTTTACTAGATATAGATGGAATAAATTCTATTCCACCTTCGCCTTTAGATAACGGTACTCCCGGTACTTCTTTATTGTCAATACAAAGCCCTCCGTCTGTAGCAAGCACTACCAGATCAAGAATTAATAATAACGAAAACAAGAAAGATAAAGGACGAGGTCGTAGAGTCCACAAGGATCAGTGGAAAGATGTCAAAAGAAAACTGAATAGAAATACTGGTAAATGTTACTTCAGTAGAGATGGTACTGAGAGACCAGGTAGAATTATAAAAGCGTTTTGTAATAAATGTAAATTCCACTGTCCGCAAAAGTTTACTGATGAGTTAAGGAAAAAAATATTTGATAGCTTTTGGAGCATCGGTAATAATGTGAGACAGTGGGATTTTATTTCCAAATATTGTAAGAAAATTAACAAGCATAGAAGAACTACAGAACTTCCATCCCGGAGACAGTACACAATCACTTATAGTTTACCCATTGTAGGTTCTCCTGTCGATCCAGTACCTGTGTGCAAAGTCATGTTTTTGAACACGTTAGGCATTGGCGCTGGTATGGTTACAACGGCTTTGAAAAAAATTGAAGATAGTGGTGGTATTATAACAGCTGATGCCAGAGGTGGGCGTAATAATCGCCAATTAGTGATAGATGCTGAAATGATCAAGAGCGTGTGTGATCACGTTAACAATTTTCAACCAGTAGAATCGCACTACGTTCGCAGCCGTACTTCCAAACTGTATTTGGATGAATCACTGTCTTACAGCCGTATGTTTCTTTTATACAAAGAGTGGGTTGTTGACAACAGCTTATACTATAGCAATCCAGCCAAAACTTTACGTCAATATAGGGACATCGTGAATACTAATTTCAACTTAGGTTTTCATGCCCCACGCAAAGATCAGTGTGATGTATGCCACGTCTACAAAAATTTACCAAAACCTGTTCCAGAAACTGAATTCAAAACGTATACTGACCATATAAGAAATAAGGAAATAGCCCGAGAGTTAAAAAATAAATATAAAGAGTTATCCGTTAGAGATAGTGATAAAACACTTACTACTACTTATGATTTTCAAAAAATTCATGGGATACCACATGGACAAGCCAGTATTTTATATTATAAGAGAAAATTGTCAGTTTACAATCTTACTTTTTACAGCCTTGGTAAAAAAGAGGGAACATGTTATGTTTGGGATGAGACGACTGCAAAAAAAGGCGCAACAGAAGTGTCAAGTTGTGTTTATAACTACATTATAGAACATAATCAAAAAGGGATTATAAATTTCAATTTTTTTAGTGATAATTGCGGAGGTCAGAATAGAAACCGGATCGTATTCTTAGCTTATTTGTATGCAGCAAAACATTTTAATGTAACCATCACCCATACTTTTTTGGAGCGTGGACATACCCAAAACGAAGGGGACTCAGTTCACGCTCTCATCGAAAGATTTGCTAAGAACAAAATGATATATAGTCCAGATGACTGGTATAATATGATTCGATGGGCCAAACAAGATGATAAACCATATCATGTTATTGAAATGCAGAATCCCGATTTTTTAGATTTTAAACAGTTTTTGTCTGGCGCTAATTGGGTCATTAATGCCAAAGGTGAAAAAATGATGTGGTCACAAATTCGACAGCTTCAAGTTTTACCAAATGAGACTGATAGGATTTATTATAAGACTGATTTTTGTAGCCATGAATATGATTGTATTATTTTGTACACCCATCGCCAACTGAACACTAGACGTCGCCGAAAAGAAATCGTTGCTGACGGTGAACAGTGTTCAATATCTAAAGCTTATTTCCACAAGTTTTCAGTACCTAAGAATAAATTTCAGGACTTGAAATATTTGTGTGATCATCAAATAATACCCGTTAAATACCATAATTTCTATCAAAGTTTGGTTCCTGGAGGCGATGATGAAGCTGAATTAAATGAAGACTGATACTGATAGTATGATATTTAGTTTTATCAAAGCCTTATTAATAATAGTTAAAATGCTGTGATACAGTAGTGATTATCTGATATCTTTAGATGATATCTTATTTTTAGTGAGGGAGCCTTAGAACATTTTTTTTTGTGATTACTAACAAGCTAATTTTTTGTGAGTAGCTTAAAAAATCAGCTGGTAAGGGTTCCGTTTTAGGGTACAGAGTCAACCAAGTTTTGTTGATTACAGAACCCTAAAACGGAACCCTAACCAGCTGATTTTTTGTACATTGATAGGTTAATAGCTATATAATTTAAGAGTAACCTTGTCCTACAAATAAAACAATCCATATTTTAGGACCATCAAGTCAAAGTATGAAATCCTTTCTATGTCTGTTAGCTACCACTCTCGAGATTTTTCGAAAATAAAAATGTTCGTCTTATCAAAATGTAGCTACTCACAAAAAAATAGCTTGTTAGTAATCACAAAAAATTTTGTTCTATGGCTCCCGTACTATTAATTTTTCAAAGTTCAAATAGCTCTAAGTCAGATAGAAATTATACACTTTAGGCATAAGATTTTTGATACAATAAAACAAAGTTATTAGATATTATAGGCTTGTAATAACATTTTTAGAATTACTTTTTTGTTTTGTTTTCTTTTGGAAAATAAAGTACAATACCACTCAGTTGTTTTATTGATATTATTAGTAGTAAATGTAAGCACTTAAAGGTAAAAAATACAAATAATTTAGTTTTTCTATTGATGTATTCCCAAGTATAACCCATAATGTGCCACTTACTAAAATACGGTTAGAGTTAAGTTACAGTGCATAACCATCTATCAGGCAGTAATTATTATTTTTGTAAATGTTTTTCCCATGTATAACTACGTATGTGGCACATTCACAAAAAAATGGCGCCTGGATTCCAGAGTAAAACTCTTTAAGTGCTGTATTTTATAATCCGAAAGAAATTTAAATAAATTGAAAGAAATTTAAAGAAATTTAAGTAAGTCGACTGGAGACTTATCTTTGTTTACCTAATTATTTTTTGACTGACTCAAGTCATAATTCGATACACTGTACCTACCTCTTTTAGAACATCAATAAAAATAATCAGGTGTAGGTAAAATACATTAAGAGTCCAAGATCTGTCAGTAAGTTAGTCTGATTCTACTTTCGCTCCGTAAGGGACATTTCTGTGGTGAAGCAGTAAGAAACCCACAAAGGTTCCATCAGTTTTGTATAATAATTAACACGCTGTGATCGCCAACTCGCCTGCTAAGTGTGGCGGTTACGGCAAATCCCCCTATGATGTAGATCCTTGGGTATGCCTTTGTCCAGCAGTGAACGTCTACAGGCTGAGATGATAATTATTTATTTTTATTGCTTCAGATGACAGTAATGGCAGTGATGAAGATCCCTTCTCAGGTACAGATTCTATTGCGGACCCTGTTTACATACCTGACACTTCTACTTCGCATTATTCGGACAGTGATGAACATAGTGTTAACGATAGAGCTGGTCGTCCAGAGAACCCCATCTCTGAGAATAATAAGGCTCACCATTCGCAGATCGAAGAGAATCACCTTCCTCAGAATGTAGAGGTCCAGGAGCCTGTAAATGTAGATGAACAGGGGCAAGAAATTTGTTTAACAAGGAAACGTAAACGGAGACCGGGTTCCTGGAAAAGAAATAAACAAAAACTGTTAAGACTTCAAGGGAAAGAGCATTTGTCACAAAAAGGAAATGTAGTCAGAGGAAAATCAGTACAGCAAGTACAGTGTAATTGCCATTATAAATGTGGTAAAAAGATTTCTTTGATTGAAAGGCAGAAAATATTTAATGATTATTTAAGCCTTCCCGATGAAAGATCTAGATGGAGCTTTATCAGCAGTTGTGTTACTAAACATGAACCAAAAAGGCGTTACATACGGACTCAAACTGTTACTAACGAACACAGCAATGGCGATAATAATATTTTAAGAAAAAAAATTACTTGCGTGTACACACTAACATTGTCTGGAAATAAGCATCAAGTATGCAAAAAATTTTTTTTGGCCACGTTAGATATTTCAGGGAAAAAAGTCCAAACAGCGATGAGAAAGGCAGATTCAAGTGGTGTTGTGGAGGAAGATAAAAGGGGGAAAAACCCAGCACCAAACCGTATATCTGATGACAGAAAAGAGGCAGTTAGAAACCATATCAAATCTATACCTGTAACCGATTCACATTATTGTAGAAGTAGTAGCAAGCGAAAATACCTACCCTCTGGCTTAAGTGAGATGCGATTATACCAGGACTATGTTGAATTCTGCAAGGAACATGAAATACAACCAGTAAGCTCCTCCTATTACATACATATTTTTAACAATGAGTTTAATTACGGATTCCATCGACCAAAGAAAGACATGTGCGACTATTGCACCCAGTACGGAAATAAACCTGAAAATGAGCAACTAAAAGCTAAAGCTGAATATGATCTGCATCTAACACGCAAACAAGAAGCCCGTGAACATAAAAAAAATGATAAGAAACATGCCAAAAATGATGTAACATTCCATGCGTACACAATGGACATGGAAAAGATACTACTGACACCACATTTAGAAGTTGGGCAACTTTATTATAAAAGAAAACTAAAAACTTATAATTTCACAGTATATAATCTAGCAGACAAGCAAGCCATAAACTATATGTGGCACGAAGCAAATGGCACAAAAGGCGCATCCGAGGTTGCAACATGTCTTTGGAATTTACTTACCAAACTAGATCCTGCAGTGATTGAAGTTACGTTCTATTCAGATACTGCAGCAGGACAAAACCGCAATTCCATAATATCAGCAATGTTTTTGCGAGCTGTTCGAGAATTACCATTGCACACAATTAACCAGAAATTCATGGAATCGGGGCACTCCGATATGGAGTGTGATAGTGTCCATTCCACGATAGAAGGCCGAGCTAAACATTTAAGCATTTTTATACCTGAAGGATGGTACACAGTCGCAAGAACAGCCAAAATCGATCCACCAAAATATGAAGTCAACGAGATGCATTATTCACAGTTTTTGGATTTCAAATCGTACAGTCAAAAACAAATAATAAATAAAAATAAAGCCGACAATGGAGAAGTAATGAGATGGCTGGATGTGAAGTGGCTGCAATATCGTAAAAATGACAACACAGCTATATATTATAAGACGCAATTAAGCCAACCTGAGTTCAAAAAACTAACAATCCGAAGAACTGTTAGAAAAGTTCATGCAGCGACTGATGAAGTCCTACCCCTTTACAATAACCAGTTACTAATTGAGAAAAAAAAACTTCAAGATCTACAACAGCTCTGCATGAATGGAACAATTCCATCTGCGTATCATGATTTTTACATGAATAGTTTAAAGTCTTCTGAGATAATATGTCTAAATACTGAGGATGGTGATGAAGACTGAGAGAATAATTTTTTTATTTGATTGATTAAAAAGAGCTTTTAGATTAAAAATTTGTCAAAATATCTGATCTTTATATTTTATACCTATTGTACACCACTTATTATTATTTCAATAAGTGGTGGTGAACGGAATACGGTAAAAGAAACATACTGTATGGGGGTGCTCCCCCATACCATAGCTTATCTTACCTTATCTTGTCTTACCTTACCTTACCTTATTTTACCTTACCTTACCTTACCTTGACTTACCTTACCTTACCTTACCTTAATTTTCTCTTCTAAGTGAACTGTAGTTCTTTGAGAAATAAATTCTTTAAACCGAAACGAAAAAATTATTGTTTCATCAGACAATAACAACGAAATAAATTTGCTATCTCTCTTCACAAATATTGCACTTTCATACCAGATTTGTAAATATTTTTCGTTGTGAATACATAGTAAGAAGCTTAGATTCGTTCACTTTTCTGAAGTGTGTAATACTTTATTTTTTGTAAATATGTGGTGAAGAGAGCTAACCAAAATATTCTCAATAACTTGAAAATTAATGTATGAGCTCACATAAATCAAAGTTCAATAATTTTAATACATACATGTTTACGTTCTCTCAAAATTTTGTGAGAATCGGCATATAAATGGAGGAGATAGAACAAAAACAAATTTTTAGTAGGTACTTAATTATTTCAATTGTCTTTATCTTTGATTCATTTAGGTGTGGAATAGCTCACTTCACTACTAAGGCGACGATTTGTTGAAATTTTGATTCACTCGTATGTGCTCTGTGTATGTGCCTCTACAATTTTTGTCTCTTTAATAACACTTTTAACTTTAATTAACTACTTTCTTTCCGAAAAACAACCACAAACACCTGCTAGTTGACGCCATATTGTAAATAAAACGCACCTAGCGCCGCAGCGGTGCGCGCTGAACTACTTCAATTAGACGGCGGCTTTTGAATCAGCTGTAGTGTTGAACGTTTTAAGAGACTAAAATATTCAATATAAAAGCTATACGTGTGATTAAATGGCGTTGTTCAGTCAAAGGGCTAGCTGTTTGATTGAACGGCTATTTAAACCAGTCGGCTGCGACATATATACCGACGCGCTCAGAAAACTTCGATAGCGCGATGCAGGAATATTAGGCGAACTATGGTTACCGCCACATCACTCCCCCCCCCCCCCCGGGATGACCGGAGGTCGAATCTTGAAGTCTTGTCGCTTGAGTCGCCAGTGCCAGTGAGTTCCAATGAGTCGGAACTGTTGCAGCGAGTCCCAGTGAGTCGGAACTGTAAGCTGCTGCACGGGATCCAGTAAGTCGTATAGCTGCCGTGCGGGGCCGATGCTACGTGCTGACCAGGACAGATGTGCTCTGCTTGCTGATCGGTCGGTATAGTGAGAAAGACCGATGATGCCGATGCGGAGTCGCCCAGGCCACGGTACGTTGCGGCTAGTAGAGGAGATAACCTCCTGACGCGCCAGCCAGCATCGCCTCGAGATGAGGCGATGCTGGCTGGCGCGGTGCGGAGGGGTGGGGAGTGATGATGATAATAATAATAATAATAATAATAATCATTTATTCACTTGATGTGGTTTTACAAAGATGGTTTAATCATTGGTACGTACCTACACATCATACCATTACATTGGTGTGTGAATATTGTCACCGTAATAATTATATTTTTTGTTTAACTAAATGTCTAATATGCGTTACAAATTACATTTTTATTTCTTCTTATAATTAATCATTTTGGGTTTATTACATGATAGATAATTATTATTGTCAGCACTTACTTTAAATAATGTCAAAAAATAAATAAATCCAAATAGCAAATATAATTCATTGTCAATAACATAAAATAAAAAATTTAATTATTAAAATTCCTACTTAAAAATAAATAATCATATTATGTTAATATATTAAATTTAGATTAAAAATTTAAAAAATCCAATAAATTTATGTATAAAATGTTTAGTAAGTACTCAATATAGTTATTGTGAATTTAAAAAGTCTGTAACAGAGTAATAACATTTGTCTATCTGTAAAGTATAGACAACTAGTGTCAAACTTAAAAAGTTAGATTGTCAAGTCTCTAGTCTGTGGTTGTCCTCCTATTGTAATTACATTTAGTATGTACACAGATTAAAGCTTTTCATCTTGCCAGCCGCTTACTTATTTTCCTAATAACTATTAAACTACTTAACATGGTGTCAGAATAAGTATATAACGTGACAAAGAAAAGGAATTTAAGTGAGAAAGTTGTAAAATGGCTACGAACGATACCGTATCCGGAATAAAGCCGCCTGCCAGCCTACAAATTGACTCAGACAAATCGACGTCATGGAAAAAGTGGTTACAACAGTTCGAATGGTATGCAATTGCTATTCAACTCGATAAAAAACCAGCCGAAGTCCAGGCAGCTACATTTATGGCAGTAATAGGCCCAGACGCGATCGAAATCTACAACAGCTTCAATCTTAGCGACGCAAATAAAAATAACCTCAAAATTATAAAAGAAAGGTTTGGGGAATATTTCACACCTAAAACAAATATATCATTCGAGAGATACATATTTTTCAAGATCGAACAAAACGAAGATGAACACTTTAACGAATTTTTAACCAGAATATAAACTCAAGCAAGCAAATGTGAGTTTGACAATTTACTCGACGAAATGCTAAAAGACAAAATAGTATTTGGAATTAGATCAAATCAGATAAGAGAGAAATTGTTGACAGAAGACAAACTAAACTTGACAAAAGCTATAGCAATATGTAAAACTTGTGAAGAAGCAACAAAACAACTGGACGAGTTCGAAGGTAAAAATAAAGTCTTATCACTGAAAAACAAAAGTCTCAGAAATAAACAAAACGAATATTTTGACTGCAAAAGATGCGGTACAAACCATAAAAGCAGAGAATGCCCAGCTTTTAATAAACCATGTGCAAAATGCAATAAAAATGGACATTTTGCCAAGATGTGCCGTACACAAAAAAAATATCAGATTAAACAGAAAAATAGAGTGAATGCAGTAGAAGAAAGCTCAATTAGTTCTGAAGATGAGGTATACATATCAGCTATAAATGCTGGCGGAAATAAAGACTGGACAGAAAAGATACAAGTTGGTAATGTGCAATTTACAGCCAAACTAGATACAGGAGCACAATGCAATGTGTTACCGAGACACTTGATAGACAAAATAAAGGCAAAGCTAAAACCAAGCCGCACAAAAAATTTAATAAGCTACACTGAAGATAGACTGGCAGTTTTGGGTGAAGCGGAGCTATTGTGTACAATCAAAAATGAAGAAAGTAACATTACATTCAAAGTAGTACAAGAAAAAGTTACACCAATTCTAGGACTAGATACCTGTGAAAAATTGGAATTAATCGCTAGAGTCAAAACATTGAAGGAAAGTGAATGCGAAGATGATGTGTTCAACGGTTTAGGCTGTTATAAAGATTATGAGTATGATATTGATCTTATAGAGAACCCAAAACTCGCAATCATACCACCAAGACGTATTCCACATGCCATAAGAGATGAGGTGAAGCAAGAACTCGACAGAATGGTGAAGTTAGATGTCATAAAGCCACAGAAGGAGCCTACTCCTGCGGTGAGTCCTATTGTAATTGTCAGACAAAAAGGCAAATTAAGAATCTGTATAGACCCATCTGATATAAACAAAAACATTCTGAGACGTCACTTCCCACTTACTACTATAGAAGAAATTTCAGCTGATATTAAAGGTTCTAAGTTCTTTGCATTATTAGATTGTACAAAAGGATTCTGGCAAATAAAACTTTCCGAAAGAACACAAAAAATACTAACTTTTGCTACGCCATGGGGAAGATATTCTTACAAAAGACTCCCTTTTGGAGTGTCCTCAGCACCTGAAATATTTCAAGAAATATTAACTAATTTGCTCAGTAAATTCAAAAATGTCAGAGTGTCCATCGATGATATATTTATTCATTCAAAATCCAGAGAAGAACTCAACAAAACTGTTTGTGAAGTCATAAAAACATTGAAAACAGCAGGTTTCAAACTGAATAAAGATAAGTGCATTTTTGAATCACAAAGAATTAAATTTTTAGGGCACATTGTTTCAGAAAATGGACTAGAAGCAGACCCTGAAAAAGTAAAAGCCATTCAAGAAATAAAAACACCAACAAATAAAACTGAGCTACAGAGACTACTAGGGATGATTACGTATCTAAACAAATTTATTCAAAATATGTCAGAATTGACGGATCCATTAAGAGATTTGCTACACAAGAATACAATCTTCACATGGGAAGCCCATCAAGAAGAAGCTCTGAACAAAATAAAACATGTTTTACAGAGTCCTCCAGTATTGAAACTATATGATGTTAACAAACCAGTAACACTAACTGTAGATGCAAGTTCAAGAAACCTTGGAGCAGCACTTCTTCAAGAAGGACAACCAATAGCCTATGGTGCAAGAGCGCTGACTAAAACAGAACAGAATTATCCACAGATTGAGAAAGAAGCACTTGCTATACTGTTCGGATGTAAGAAGTTTCATGAATATGTTTACGGCAAAGAACTGACAGTGGAATCAGACCATAAGCCACTTGAGACAATCTTTAAAAAAAATATACAATCTGCTCCAGCGAGACTGCAACGCATAATATTCAATCTTGCACCATACTCGCCAAAGGTTATATTTAAAAAAGGAACAGAAATACCCTTAGCAGATCTCCTCAGTCGAGATTGCGATACATCTAATCTGAAATATAAACAAGAAGACAATTTGAAAATTGCAGTTATACTACCTATGTCATTAAACGCTAAAGAAGAGTTAATTACAGCTACTAAGGAAGATCCACACTTACAGTTACTTCTAAAAACAATAATACAAGGATTCCCAGAAAAAGTCAATGATCTGCCTACCGAACTACGACATTATTTTAACTTTAAAGAAGACTTAAGCTATCTCAACGGAATAATCTTCAAAGGAAATAAAATAATAGTACCAAAATCACAGATTGCTAAAATGTTAAAGAATATTCATCAAGGACATCTAGGTATAAATAGCTGTTTAAGAAGAGCACGGCAATTTCTTTACTGGAAAGGACAATATGACGATGTCATAAGACTAGTTAAAACCTGCTCTGTCTGTGAACAAACTCAGAGAGATAACATTAAAGATATAGTACTAATCAAAAAGATCCCTACACTTCCATGGCAAATAGTTGCATCAGATTTATTTGAGTTAAAAGGAAAAACTTACCTAGTAATCTGTGACAGTTACTCTGGATTCTTAGATTTTCATCAGCTAAAAGGTCAGTCATCATATGAAGTAATTGAACAACTAAAAAGATGGTTTGCTGTGCATGGAGTGCCAGAAGAGCTACAAACTGATAATGGAACACAATACTTGTCTCAAGAGTTCAAGATCTTTCAAAGAGAATGGAGATTTAATCATGTCACATCTAGTCCACATCACCATCAAGGCAATGGGCTCGCTGAAAAGGCAGTTCAAACAGCCAAGAATATGCTAAGAAAATGCAGCATTGACAAGTCGGATGTTCAACTAGCTTTATTAAACTGGAGAAATACACCAAGAAATGATATTTTAGGTTCACCAAACCAACGATTATACAGCAGAATTACTAGATCTCCAATACCCACCCTTGACAAAAATTTAAAACCAAAAATAATACAAGGAGTTACAGCCGAACTGAAACGACTAAGAGAGGAACAAACCCGATACAGTAATAAGCATACCAAACAGCCAGATACTATAGAAGTTAATGACAAAGTCCGACATAAAGTCTCTCATCGTCACTGGAAAGGGGCCACTGTGGTGAGTAAGCCTGAAGGTCTACCAAGATCTGTAATCATTGAAACAGACAAAGGACAAATACTAAGAAGAAATTTAAGCCACCTGCATAAGACACAAGCAGACATACCCAGCAACAGAGTAGTAATACCTGAAACCGTCCATGCTGATGAACCAGCTTTACAACAGGCCCCAGCACAAGAACAATTACCACCAATTACTAGCTCACCCCCAGCATCAACAAATTCTATAATGAATAACCCTGATCATACAAATAATTCAAATTTGCCTCAACCAGTGACTGCACCAAGAACGTCAAGATTTGGTAGAATCATCAAGCCAATAAATAAACTTAATATTTAATTATAATCATAGCACCTAAGTTTATAATTACTATTCATATGTTATTATTTCACTATGTAAGATAACATAACTTGTGCTGTGCAAGTTATTCTATTATTATTATTACTATGTTAGTATAATATTATTTTATTATAATACTAGCACATAAGTTTATAATTACTAGTTCATTATGTAAGATACATATGGTATCTAGTTGGGCTGTGCAATTTATTCTATTATTACTGTTACTATGTTAGTAAACTAATTATAATTTTTGTCTGCATAGAAAGGGAGATGTAAAGTATAGACAACTAGTGTCAAACTTAAAAAGTTAGATTGTCAAGTATCTAGTCTGTGGTTGTCCTCCTATTGTAATTACATTTAGTATGTACACAGATTAAAGCTTTTCATCTTGCCTAACCGCTTACTTATTTTCCTAATAACTATTAAACTACTTAACACTATCAAATATTCCTTTAAAAGTTTTTTGAATTGTCCAATTTGTAAAAGTTTTATTTGCTCCGGTATTTTATTGAATATTTGAATTGCCATGCAGAATATACTTCTGTGCATTAATTCGGTATTGGCCTTAATACTTCTTAATCTATTATTGTGTCTTCGATTCCGTGGAATAGAAGCAAAGGTCTCAAATAATTCAGGATTATTTTTAACAAAAACCGCGATTTCGTAAATATATAAGGATGGAACTGTAAGGATTTTAAATTTCTTAAACCATGGTAAGCAACTATCTATCGTTTTCAATTTGAACATGGATCTGATGCACCGCTTTTGAGCTTTAAATACTAAATCACGTTGTACGGAATTGCCCCAGTGTATAATTCCGTAACGTAGATGTGACTCGGCCAAACCGTGATACGCTGTAATCAAAGCATCTGTGTTTATAATTGATGAAAGTCGAGAGAGTGCGTACGCGGATTTACTAATTTTTTTACATAAATTATCTATTTGTGTTTTCCAATTAATTTTACTGTCAATAAATAAGCCTAAGAATTTTGTATTAGTCACTTCTTTAATGTCAATGTTATTATAATTTATTCTTAATGTTAAAGGTGATAATTTTTGGCAGAATTGTATTATATTAGTTTTATTTAAATTAATTTTTAAATTATTGTTAGTCATCCATTCTATAATTAATTTTAATGTCATATTTATATCATATTCATATTGGTTTCTATCATTACATTCTATTATAACAGTGCTATCATCCGCAAAAAGGGACATATTTTTCTTTATAGCAAATGGCAAATCATTAATGTAGATAATAAATAATAAAGGACCCAACACACTACCTTGCGGTACGCCATACCTAACTGATCGCTTCTTGGAAAATACCTTTTCTTCAGTCTTTGTATGATTTCTATGATGAAGGAGGCGTGTTCTGTCGAGGGTCACCAATGTGGAATATGTGCGTGGAGGCCACAAAGGAAGATCTTCCGACCGAGCGAGGTGTTATGCTCGGTCAGGCCGGAGCCCACGTGATACATTTCAGCTGTCGTATACCGACGCGCTCAGAAAACTTTGATAGCGCGATGCAGGAATGTTAGGCGAATTGTGGGTACCGCCACAGTAACTTTCAGATGTTCAGACGATGATAATGTGGACCCACTGCAAAAGGGCGTGGAAAAAAGGCAGATGGAGGACGAACAGCTAATTCTTACTGATACTCGTAACAATGAAGGCGCACCTCCAGCTAGCAGTTCGGAACCACCGCCGGAACCAGCACCTTTAGACCCTTTTTTAGACTTTAAAAAAGAGAGATATATTGATAATGAAACTCATACTAGTTTAAGTGAAAATGTATTTGCAGCGGAACTGTATTCATGTATGAAAAAGAAACTAAAAGGATCCAAGAGACCGGTTAAAATAATGCTCCAAAATTTCGGAAATTCTGTTTAACGTTGCACTTTTTATCTCTAAAGGCGGTATATCTACGTCAGAAGTAAATTCGAAACATGCCTTCCACATCCAAAAACTTTATGCAAATGATACTCAAATATTGATGGCTCCACAGGTTTGACAGAAGAAGCTTTCAAGATGTTAGCGATTAAAAGAAATGGAGAATCAGAAAATATGATTTGCGCATTGATCGCCGATGAAATGGCAATAAGACAGCAATCATGTTTCAATAAAAAGACGAGGCAAGATGAAGGTCTCGTTGATATAGGGATAGAACTCTAACATGAATACCAAGGCATCAGAGGCATATGTATTTTTACTTGTCTCGCTGAACTAGCCTTAGAACCCAAGCAGCAAATGGACGTGCTATAATGGTCGAGAGCACGTTCTTGTTTTCGCTTTAAATTCTATAAAAGTTCTTAAAACAGTCGAGTAAAAGTGCTGTAAACGTTTACTCGACGCGAAAAAGGCGCAAATTATTCAGACTAAAGTCCTATTAAAGTGGAATAAGCGCTGAGTAAGCAACAAAAAGATGCTGTAAGATTTGAGTAAAGGTGGTAGAAAACACTAAGAGTGTTTTAAGAGCAACCAAAATGCGTATATAGGATATTTAGTGCAATAAACGCAATTGATTTGCTGTTATACAGATAAATTGTGCTATAATAGCAGACGAATTGCTTTTATTCTCCTTTTTAGTTCTGTAACAGCGAATAGAATGCTTTTACTCGACGAATAAGTGCTGTAAAGAGTGCGAGATTGTGTGCTTATACATACTATAAATTTGAATTGTGACGTAAAACGTAAGTAGCGCTAGTTTAAACTTGTACATCTCAAAGGTAATTAATACTTATTATAATTTTCATAATGTTTTTGAGAAATCAATATGTGATTATTTTTACTGCAGTTCGTGTAGCTACTCCAAAACATCATGCGCATCAAGCTTTATTGATAAACCCAAAGGCAATTTTTACATAAACATTCATGCGCTGCCTATTTTCTTAAATTTGAAGACTAATTTATATAATTAAATATACTTAAAATATATTTTTTACTGCCATTTGTCCATATTGATAATCTAGTTGCAGTTACAGCTAACTTATTCCATTAAAAGTCGAGTAAGAGTGCTCGTCACCACATTTATAGCACAAGGTGTCGCCATGATAACAGGATTTAGGGTTCGCTTCGTAAGAGACCAATTTAAAACCCAATTTCATTATGATTATTTTTCTTTAAAGGAACATCTTATTTTATAAAATAATGCCAGACTTCTTGGATGTTGATACCTTTCTTAACAAAGATGATTTAAAACAACTTGACCAATTGAGATGGCCTTGGAAGAAAACTCATTTTATATTATCAGATAAATGTAACGGATGTGGCCTTAGTACAAACGATGACTCAAACCGAAGAAGGTTTCACTTTGTTTTACCTGACAATAAAATAAAGCATTTACTAAATACCTGTTCCTTTTGGTGTCGAGGTTGTGCTTACTTTGCTGTTTATGATCATTTTACGAATGATGAGTGTTATTATTGTAACTAAATATTTTTACAACCCTAAGGTGAGTGTACGAACTTTACTCAGGGCGTTCGCGTGATCATGGTGGCCAGCTCGGCTCATGTCATGCTGTTTTCGAAGAGGAATTCGGGCTTTGAGTAGAGGTCAAGTTACGTTGAACACTGGATTTTCTTTTTGGCTTTAGCAGTCGGGTTATTTTTATATGGGTTCTATTTACTTAAATAGATAGACACAACCACAACACTACGAAATGTGTTAATAGATTATACCTCGTCTGTGAGCACTTTTATACTCGGGAAAGTCCCTAAAACTTATCTGCAGTTGCCCTTCTCGCTTGCATGCTCGAATTGTTGTCGGGGTCCCAAACCTCGAAATAAGAAAAGTAATTTTGAACTTAAATTGTATTAATATAAAGTTGTTTCTTTGAGGTACCGTAATAGTTTACAGTAAGGCTGGAATTAAAAAATACTGCTCTTTTAGTAATGACATTTTGTTGATACTATGTCTTCGCAAGTAGTAATCTATAGGTATCGGCACGTACCTTTAGCGCTGAGCTAAATGTGGAGGGGATAGCTGCGCATGGGTACAGTCGCGCACGCAATACAATATTATAATTACGCGCGCCAACAACCGCCCGCTCCCGAGCTCGCTCTCCGCGGCGATTACACTGGGGCTTGGACTTTTACTTGGTAAGATGAATTGTCTAGGCCTATTTAAATGTCAAATAATAAGTTTTTTAGGGTTTTTGGATTTTTAGGGTTGTAGGGTTCCAGGAACTTTCGTTCAATGTAAAATTCACGCAAACGAAATCGTGGGCAACAGCTAGTATAATATATTATTGATTTGTGCAATAAAGAGTTTTCATACATTCAATCACTCATTCATATTTACTGTTAAAAGTCACTCACTAGTAAAGTTAACAAAAAACCAACAATAAAAAACGAACTCAAACTTAACAAAAAATAATAACAATGAATGGCAATAACAATAAACTTTCGAACGCGATTGTACATTAAGGGCCAACGCTAAAACTCGCGCGGGCGCACGCTCGCGTGTGGATAAATAAATAAATAGTATGGGCAGCGTCGTCGCCCGCGTCCGCGCTCCGTCGCACTCGCCTGCGCTGCCCATACTATTTTTTGTTTGTACACACGCGAGCGTGCGCCCGCGCGAGCTTTAGCGTTGGTCCTCAGAAGTCCGCGGAGCGTCGTAAGAGGGCGGGGGACGGAGTACGACTGGCTAGCCAATCAGCGCTTCGCACGCGCACCCTTCGTCCCTCTAGCCCCCTGAGAGACCTTATTTTTTACTTAGTGCGCAATAACTGTCAGCGCTAAAGATACGTGCCGATACCTATACAAGCCAGTTTTATTCATTTGTGAAGTGATGATGATGACATGATGGCTTCATGACGTGCGTTGTGACATTAGTTTTGTTTATTTTGAATATTGTGATGTGCGTGTAATTTTTTTAGCCAACAGAGTAAACTTTAATTTCAGTGCTATGTCATTTAAAATTGTTCAGACGATTGAAAATGGACGTCTTTTATTATGGACTGTGCCATCAGTATGGGAAAGTAATGGTATATTAAAGTGGCCTCTACACAAAGTTGAGAAGTTCCGGCGAGATCCATTATCAACACCAAAAGATAATAGTACGAGAGCCCACGACCAAAACCATGTCTCATAGCAATACGGCAAAAACCCTATAAAATCGTTAGATTGTATGATTCTGAACCCGACTAGGTGTGTAGTAACGGTCGAAAGTGTAGCAACTGCGTGGGAGGCAATTTCTGCTGTGTCAAAAAAAAAAGACAGTCGGTATTATAGCAATACGTCTGATAGTGAAAATGTACATAGATTTTATAATTGTATTACGAAAAAGTTTGTTTTCAGACATTTTGCGCGTAGCATATAGCCTGAGCGCATTTTTGAAAATGTCAACAAATTTAGCCGACCTGTATCATAGCAATACGGATAATTTTTTTTTTCAACTTTTCGTATTGTTGCCATGATTACCAATAACCTGTTTTCAGACACTTTAAGTGTAGCATATACTCCCAAAAACGAAAATAACGTTTCGAAGTCGCCTGGCCGACGCCTCTGTTAAATGTTTTTTTAAATTTACAGCCTTCATAGATATTCAAGAATCTCCCTTGTCTATTATATGTACTTTGACAGATGACAGATGTCATTACTTATTTTTTTTGTAAAAGTTACTCAAGTGTGCTTTAAATAAAACCAAAACTATCAAATCAATCAGTATTTAATTTCAACAGCCTCAGCGCTTGTTACGCTCCTGCCCCTTTCTTACTATTATACAGCTCACTCGCCAGCTGCTCTGAACGTTGGAACGACGCTCACTTAGTTGTCATACGTTGTGCGGTTGTGGTGGTGTAAAATGTCGGACCTGAGTTGTGTATTTTGTAAAGAAACAACGATTGAGAAAGTGAAAAAATTTACCGAAGAGACGCTGAAAAAGTGCAAAGAAGTTTCCGAATATAGGAGTAAAAAACAGAGAGTAAGCAGGAAATCGATTTACTCGGAAATCGAGTTGCCACGTGGTATCGACACGGACATAGGATACCATTCGGCGTGCTACAAAAATTTCACGGCTGTGAGGATTCCGAAAGATTCAAATATTTCTCACGACAATGTCGTCAGTAATGTTTTTGATGACAGTGCATCGACATCCAGAGCGAGGTAAGAATGAAATATATATGCAATATATCTTTGAAGAGCGTTGGTATAAAGTGCGTCGTACACCACGTGGTCGCTGTATCGGTGAGCCTCGCACATTTGTGTGCCCGCATCGTACACAAGCCAACAATCGCCAAGAAATTGCATCTTATTTGTTATTTTAAATTAAGTTGATTTTATTTTCACGATAATATTTATTTTGGGGCATATTTAATATTCCGTATACTCGAAAAAGTCTCCCGCTTCTATTCTGTAACAGTACTTTATCAATTCTCATTTTCTCTGGTAGTAATAACAACTGGGGGGGGGGGGGGGGGTAAAGGCTATGTCGTTATGAAAAGAAGCATGTTTACGATATTTTTTTGACGACACAGTTTAATATATATTTATTTATGTAAAAAGTATGTAGTAAAAGGACATTTTAATCACATTTTATAATATTTTTATGAAGAAATATCCAGAAAATGAGCCACTTACTGTACATCTTTGCAGACACCTCAAAGAAATTGCGGTGTACAGCATAACTATCACCGGATCATCCGAAAAAAAATTGCAAGAAGATTCTATTACTTTATAAGTTTCTCGAGGTAATGCTGTCGATTTTTTAAAATTATTTTTTATTATTTTAATTCATTTTACAATAATGAAGGTTCCAATTTTCGAAATAAAAAATTTGAACTGAACTGCGAATAAAAATAGACTAACAATTGTGACTAAAAGTTTAAATAATTCAAAAAAAATAAAAACTTGACAGCGTTATCTCAATAAACTTATTGACTAATACAAACTTTTAGAATTTTTTTTCCCAGATCATCCAGTAATGAGTGACACAGTTCACCGCAATGTAACTTTTTTTGCGGCGTCTGAGAGATTGGCTGTCATTGAATCATTTCTGCACAATTGTTAATGAAAATTTCACACAATAGTCTTTAAATGTCCTTTTATTTTATACTAATCATTCAAAAAAATATATATGAACTGTGTCGTCAACAAAAAGTATTGAAAATATGCTTCTTTTATAGTGCATTACCCTTATCCCCTCCCCCTTCTTAAATTTTGTTTATCCAAATGCTCACAAATTCAAACGAACGAACCAATTATCAGAATGGATATTCAAAAAATTGTATACGTACACTCAATATTTATTTTCTAAATTTTTCTGTACTTCTGGACTTTTGTATATAATTTCTTCTTGTTCTTTATAGAATTTTTTTTCCTTGCGTGTCTAAATAAATGGGAATTAAAATATAATTGTAAGAACGAAATCCGATAATTAAATTAAACATCCCAATTTCGAATTTGTCACATTACAGTGAAGAACCTGAAGGTGATCGAGGAGCGGACGAGAGTACGACAGCGGACGACAGTGCGTTAGCGGACGACAGTACGGTAGCGGACGACAGTACGGTACCTGATGACAATGCGGTAACTGATGTTGCTGACAATACGGCAATTGATGATTCGACTGCCGATGAAAATACACACAGCTGTATTATTTGCGGAAAAAACAGGATATACGTGAAAAGACGCGCGGTATGTTTGATAAAAGCGACCAACACTTTCATCGAATTTATTAAGGCCGTGTCCACAGAGTACAACAACATCGAGATGCTGCGTAAAATCGAAACTCTCAAAGATGACAACTGCTTCTATCACAAACATTGCAAAACAAAGTTTGAATGGCACTGTAAGAATGATCTCGAGAAAAAAAACGAAAAAACTTGGCACAAAAAACGACAATGTCATACTGACGCGTACGACAAAATTTGCATACTTATTCGCGAACGCGTTGTTGAGAACAATGAATGTCTCTTTTATAATTTCATCTCAGAAAAGTACATCGAGTTCCTACACGAACAGTTTGACAACGTCTCCAACGTCGAAAAACCGGATTTTTTTTCGTCGCGTCATTTGGAAAAGAAGTTATTGGTAACGTTCAACAGTGAAATAAAAATCATTTTCTCGGACAACAAAAAGTATATCGCTCCATACGCTGGTCACATCGTCAGCAATCAAGAATTTTTCAAAAACATCGAAACGAGACAAGCGATATACAACATCGGGCAGATAATCAGACGAGAGATAATTAACGCGGACAAGACAAAATTACCGGAGGATATAACGGTGCAAGATCTCATTCGAGCTGAATGCGATTCTGTGCCACCGTTGCTATCGTATCTCTTGCAGTGTATCATTTGCGGTGATAGTAAAGGCGTAAGTCAATCTCGTCATGAATTAAAGAAATTCTCGCGCGACTTAAAAATGTTTTCCCTCGGTCAGGACATTATTTATGCAGCTACGAACGGCAATATTAAAACCTCGAAACATGTCACTCTGGGAATGGCGTTAAAGAGTCTCTCGAGCAGCAGGAAAATTGTCGACCTTGTCAACAAATACGGTCACTGCTGTAGCTACAATGTCATCGAAGAGCTAGAGACTGAGCTGACATTCACATCAACGCAACAGAACAAATTATGTCCCGAAGACATAATTCTCGCCGATAATTTGTGTACTGGAGTCGCGTTCGATAACTTCGATCGGTTCGTCGATACTCTCACTGGTAAAGACACTCTCCACGACACTGTCGGGATAATTTACCAAAATATACCTAGTGACGCAAATTTTACCGCTCCAACCGACGCTTCTGTACAAAGTGATGATACTGCAGCCGCTTCTACAGATGAAACGCCGCGACGTCGAAAAAGAAGAAGATGTTTCGACGCTATCGTTAACGATATCGTGCCTTACACGAAAAAACCAAAAATCGATTCCTACTTCTCAACTCCCAGTATCGGTCAAATCTCAATCAAACCTGAAGTTTTTCAGACGTGGAGGAACCTTGATCTTGCTTGGCTTTTTTCACACACACTGGACATTCCCGATACCCCTATGTGGACTGGGTTTAATAGCCTCATAACTGAAGACACCTCTGCTTTGCAGAAAGTATCGTATTTGACGCCTATCAATGCATCTCCTACAAATAATTCCGTAGTACACCTCACTTTGAAAATGGCTCAACAAATAGCTGAAGAATGCAGTTCGAAATACATGCAAGTAACGTACGATTTAGCTATTGCAAGAATTGCATTCGGAATTCAGTTCCAGGAAGCGCCGAAATTCGACAACGTTTTCATACATCTCGGCGGATTTCATATAATGATGTCATACTTCAAAGTTATCGGCTCTTTCATTGAGGATTGCGGTATTACCCATATTCTGGTGGACAGTGAAATTTTGGCGAATGGTTCATTGAAGGGTTTCATTTCAGGTACAAATTTCAATCGATGCAAAAGACTACATCCCCTTGTATCGCTCGCGTTTCAAAAACTGCATTTCAATACCTTCGTCGACCGTGAAAAAATTGTCATCGAGAAATCAATTGAAGATTATTTGTTTCAATTACAAAAGCAACGTTTAACGACGCCTACAATAGAACACGAAGCAACTCTCGAATTGCTCGAGAAGTATGACAACTTTACCGAACAAACATTGCGAGGAAAGCATGGACTAACTGCTCAGTTTTACACCGTTTACATCCGATTAGTGTCCTATTATGACATGCTGAACAAGAGTATCAGAACCGGAGATCTGAAAATGTATGTTTACATTCTTGCAAAAATCACAAACTTTTTCTTCGCGTTCAATCACCAAAATTATTCTCGTTGGCTGGTATATTATGTCAGCAAGCTGTGCAGGATCGATGAAACCCATCCAGGACTGCGTTTCTCATTAGAACAAGGATCATTCGGAGTACGAAGAACGGAGAAATCTTTTTCCAGAATACCTGTTGACCTGACTTTGGAACAAACGATTAACGGCGAAGCAGCTCGGAAGCTAATCGGAATAATTCACATGACAAATTCGGTGGCTGCAAGGCAACGTTGGGCAATAAATCACAGTGCTCGAGCTCGAATAATATCACATGTGCTGAAAACCGCTGGACTCGCCAAGAATCAGGATATCACCTCGGAACTGAAGAGTTCTCGCATTCGAAAGAGTCACCAACAAGTTGAGAAATTCACAAGGACTTTACAACAATACATGAATCCTTTCGACAATTCGTTAGACGCTGATAAGTTGTACAACATCACAACTGGAGAAGCTGCTGCACAAAATATCACTGACTTTCTGCTCAACGTCGAATCTCGAGGAGAAACTTTGCGCAATAATTTCATAACCGAGGTAGAAGAGAGACATGCACGTTTTAACGAACCAATAAAAAAGAATCCAGTCTTCACATTCAGCACGGTAAAGAAAAAGAAAAAAGTTGTACTCGGTGGCAAGGTTCAAGAATTGAGGCTACAAAGAGACTTATTTGGGCGGCTTTTAGCTTTGTCCTTAGAAAAAAAAATAAGTATCGAAAAAGTGTTGTGTTACCCGATAACCCCAATGCCGCTATCACTTTGTCACATGGACGGTACAATAAATAAAACCGACAAATCAGCATTGATGCGAGACCTTGAAAAAAAAATCGAGAGCACGGAGCCAGAGTCTACAGATGTTTTGATTATCGATGGGTTCTTTTTACTGCACACCTTAAAAGACATACCACGAACATTTGGAGATATCTCGAAAAAAATTTTGCACATTTTGTGCAAACATAATGTTGAGAGGATCGATCTGATATTCGACAGGTATTTCTGCCCGTCGATCAAGGACACGGAGCATGGATTGCGAAAAAACGTAAAATCGACCGATTTTCGAATCTCAGGACCGCAACAAGTTCGACCTTCCGATTTCGCTAAAGAATTGAAAAACATCAAATTCAAAGATGCTCTGGTCAAATTTATTATCAACAATTGGTCAGAACAAGACATGGCGCACATAATCGCAAACAAAATCATCAACATCAATCACGACATGTGTTATGAATATTCGGTGAAAGATGGTTTTGTTATCCAAACAATCAACGAAGATTTAACTTGCCAAGAACACGAAGAGGCAGATACGAAGATCGTTTACCATGTCTGCCAAATGAAACAACGGGGTAAAGTAACGATTCGATGTTCAGACACCGATATATTAATAATAATGCTCGGAAATATGGAATTTGTAGAAAGTGACGTCCAAATTTCTATGGATGTTGGTGTTGGCAATTCCCGGCGTTACATTGATGTTTCACGTTTATACGAGACATTGGGATCCACTCTGGCAAAATCTTTACCTGCTTTCCATGCAATGACCGGCTGCGATTATAATCCCGCGTTATATCACAAGGGTAAAAAAAGACCATTGACGATGCTGAAAAATTCGAAACGCTATCAAGAAGCTTTCGGTGATTTGGGCAGCTATACTTCTGATAGTGACAAGATATTCCCCGTTTTGGAAGAATTCACGTGCAGATTGTACAACGAAAAAAAAATTAATAACGTCGATTTAGCTCGACTCAACATTTTTTCGAAGACATATAAAATTAAAAACGACGAGGCTTCGACAACTCTGAATCTCCAGTTATCCAATTACGACGCCTGCAATCTGCCACCATGCAAAACGGAATTGGAGAAACATTTATTACGAACAAAATATATTGCACAAGTCTGGAGCAACGCTCATACCAAAACGCCAACCGAACTGAACCCTGCAGATTGCGGATGGTATGAAGACGAGGGACGATTTCAGTTTTCGTGGTTCTCTGGCAACCAACTACCTGAGTTGAGCGACGTTATTTTGGACGACAAACCATCATCCACAACAGGTACAGTTTACATGGCTTTTGCTGTTAATTTCATAAATAAGTTCGTGATTTTCACTAACGATGTTTATTTTACAGAAGAGGACGTTGAAGATCTCCCGAGCGACGTCGAGAGTGATTTCGAAGACGACGATTCCGAATCCGACAGCGATTGAATACAAGAATATTTTGTAACTTTCAATAAACCGTTTTTTTTTCAACTTCATCCCAGTTTCCTTTTGTGCGATTTATTTCAGTCCTTCAACTTCAATGTTAAGGTTTCGGGTAAATTCTTTGTTAATTATCATCTAATAAATTCAGGGTCGCAACGTATTCATTGGTTTGTAACAGAAAATTCAAGATGCCTCAATACGATTTTTAAATGATATCTGAGTATCGAAAAGTTGTCTGATAGAGAAGGTGCTACACTTAATTTGTCTGATATAAATTTTTTGCACATGTGGACAACTTATTTTATCATGTCCAACAATTTTCAGACATATTGCTATGATACCGATCGGTAAAATTTGTTAACATTTTCAAAACGGTCTCAAAATTTAATGCGTTCACATTTCCGTCTGAAAATTTTTTTGTTCGCATCAAATAACCAAAATTTACTAATAAAAAAGATTTTCAGACGTATTGCTATGAGACATTTTTTTTGTCTCATTTTTAATTTTTTTAAGTGATTTTACGGGTTTGCGCTACACCACTAACGTCTGAAAAATATGTTTTCGGTATCTCAGAACTATCATTCAACTACAGTCTGCAAATCAGACATATTGCTATGATGCAGTTCGGTAAAATTCTTTGACAATTTTGAAAATTCGGTCAGATCAAACGCTACGCGGAAAATGTCTGATATTGGTATTTTCGAGTTCAGGATAATCGTATCTATCGATTTGATGCAGTTTTGGCCGTATTGCTATGAGACAAAAATTTTGGTCGTGGGCTCTCGTACTATAACTGGAGATCTGTCGATTGCATTGTAAAAAGAAATGACATCCCCACATTTCAAGCCGCTGAAAATATTAATAAAAATATGAGTAATCTGAGTGATACTGAAACAGAAACTTTAAAAAACGTACCTTTAACATACCAAACACAGCAGCATCTACAATCAACCAGCCATGAAAGTCAAGACAAGGATTTCAATGATTTAATACGTATTTGCGACCAACAACAACCACAGGTAAAATTAATTGTATTTTTATATTAGGCAGTAATATATCTAATTATTATTATTTTATAATACAGTCGAACCTAGATAAGTAGGAACTGGATAAGAGAGAAAACTAAAACGGAAAATTTCTGCGGTCTCTTCATTTTTGCCATCAAAAACCTATATAATTTAAAACCTAAGAATTTTTGACCTTTATAAGTGAGAATCGAGTGACCTTTATAACTGATCGAGACATTCTTTCATTTTTGTATGAGGGTAGGCTGAGTTATCTCACGCGGGTAAAGCCGGGTTTTGACGGTCTTAGTGCGGCCGGATTCACAGGGTTATCGCAGTCAATTAAAACAACTTGTATTGTGGTTTACACACATTTTATGGGGTAAATTCAAGTTCCTGAACTTTTTCTGATTCGTAGAGCTCCACAAAATCTAAATTGTCTCTTTTAGACCATTTTCTTTTACGCGACACAGAAATTTCTTGTGTTTGACAGTTTAATTTGACTGCGATGACCCTGTGAATCCGGCCGCACTAAGACCGTCAAAACCCAATGAGAAGAAGTGAGTGTGTGTGAGTGAATTTATGAATTACAACTCTAAAAATCTCTAAACTGCTAAAGTCTTAATACTTACCTACTTATCAACGAACCAACTGTTGTCCCCGTTACATTATTTTTAAATACCTACTTTATTTTCAGATAAATAAATCCGCTAGTGTTGACACCGAAAAATCACTGCCAAAATTTACTACAGAACAACATCCAAGAGAGCAAAATTATGAAATTATAGTTCCGCCACCTGAAGAAGCTAGTGTGCTTATTTCCACAAATCTGACAGAGTCGATTGAAGCCTTGAGTTCTAAGTTAGCTACTATTCAGGATAATCAAGTAGTACTGAATACTAATCAGATATTAGTTTTGGAGAAATTAGCAAATATATCTACTCAATTAGATGAATTTATGCAACGCATATCTGTAGCGGCATTAACAGGAAAAAGTGAGCGGGACGTTGATAATATATTTAAACCTATCACAAATAAGAAACGTTTTGACGATTTTGAAGAATCTCTTAAGAGTGAGCATAAAAAACAAGAAATAAAAAAACAATTATCAGTTATTTGCGGCAAAGGAAAAGGCAGAGCAATTAATAATGCATATGCATTATTGGACGGTATGTTTGACCGGGAATTTTTGACCGGTTGTTCGTGGGCTGGTGGAACACGTGGTGAAGGCTCGAAAATATGTTTTAAAAGTTACCAGAATACGATAGATCTCTTCTTTAAAATAGTCCACATGTCTGATGAAAACTTCACAATGCAAGAGTGTAATTCGTTTCTTAAGAATGTTCTCCGAAACGCAAAAAAAAGGCAAAATTCGAAAAATGTCAGAATTTCTCATCAAAAGAAAAGAGCAAAAATGATGAAAGAAAAAACAACAGACGATAATCAGCTTAACAATTCAATTCAGTCACCAAGACTTGACGATGTAAATGAAACTATTCAAGTAGATGCTGTTGATGATAACGCCAACGAAGAAGAAGTCAATACACATTCAAACGAGAAGTTAGACTTATGTTAGATTGATGATTATTATTATTTATGTATGTTATTTTTAATATCTAAGTATTTGCTCTTTAATAGTTATTGAAACACTTTAAAGGAATACAAATTTAGTTTTTACTATATTGCGAGAAAAGCTTTTTGGAATGGTTGATTTATTTTTGATCATATTGTGAGTTAAGTTACTGTTACAGAGGCTTTTAGAGATTGTTGATTTTTTACTTTTAGAATACCTTAGGTATTGACCATGTGAAAAGAGGGTTAGTGGATAGTTATGTTTAAATATCCAAGTACTGAATATCGTGACCCTTTGGGTAATTAATAGTTAGGGCGGCACCTTAATGGAAAGCATTATTACCTACATATTTGTCATAATTTTGTTTTTATGATACTGTTAGAATATTAAGTTTTTGTTGATTTTGACTTCATCCTTTATAATAAGCACAAAATGTATACTAATCAAGGATGCTTCAACTACCTCATCTATTTAATTTTAGATTTCATATTAATATTTTGATTATCTTTCTAAGTTTTTTCTTATAATGCTACCTCGAGGGACGATTTATAATTACTCCGTTCGTGGCATCGCAAGTTGATAAAGCAAAGAGGTATATTTGACAATAAAAAATATTTTCTTCGTTATATAATAGTTTTATTGATAATGTTCACAATGTGTTTCTCTGTCATATACTCCTCCCGCTCACACACTCATTCTTCTTAACATTCTTTCGTTCTTTTCCCTTTACAAAGCCACTTTTATAAGCCCATTTTGACTTCTGTCAAATTCTAGCTAATGCTGTGGCATAAAATCCATTTTCCTTTGCTGTCATGTCTCCTGGTCTATAGTGGTATCTGTCAAAATGGGTTTTTAAAAGTGGCGCCTCTAACTTTACAATGAGTGTAACAAAGGTGTAAAGTATACAACAGATTCGTAAGTAATGGAAAACAATTTACATTTAATATCACTTAATTTATATACTCCAGCTGTTTGACTGACATTGTCTTCATAACATTTATATATATTTAAAACTGAAGATTTGATTGGAATTTCAAATACATCAACCAAATTCAAAATTCGCTTTCCAACTAGTTGTATTTTATCTGAATTATAGTGGTCATTGCAGTCATAATTGATATTCTCAATTTCAACTACATGATTTTCAACACTGAGAAACCATTTGTCATTTTGCTGTGTTGATAGTATGAAATCCTTTAGCTGTACGAATTTCAAATGATTACGATTGCTTATTTTTACACAAGGATACTTCACTTTTTCTTCATTTAAATTCTGAAGTTCAAAGTTCTGTCTCTCACTTAAGCGCCGTGCGGTTTGTGCGAGTGGGTTTTGCCCATGCCTTATTAATTTTTTTATGGAATATAATTTATTTTCAAAAGGGTATGCATTATAATCTTGTAATTTTCCGAATTTTTTAACTTCTGGCACAATGTGACATAAATTGTGAATATTGCTGGAAATATAATCTTTTCCATAATATTTGGAAAAATTTTCAATAAATGCATGTAACATTTTATAAGCAACATCTATGTAATGAAAATATTTTTCATTGGAACATATAGTTATTGCACAAAAAAAGTTAAGAAAATGATGATAGGCGTCGGCACACATTACGTCATTATGTTGCAAAATTATGAAGCTGAGATAGTACAAGAAAGTTCGATATTCAGATGCTTTCCAGTGAGCGAGTACTTCTACTGATCTTATAGCCCGGTGTATTTCTTTAGGTTTACGACAACTGATTAAAAAATCTGAAACTTTTTTAATAGTTTGTGCTCGCCACTTGGTAGTATATTTACCTAATTTACCATCTCTCCATCCTATAAGTAAGCGCTTCATAACTCCCAAATCAATCAGGTGGAGTGAGTCTGAAACTGGAAAGTCTTCTATCATGTCTATATTAAGTTTTAATAATGGCGAGTCCTTCTTATGGTGATCACCATATTTCTTGTCACGAAAATCTTTGTCGTTTCTGGGCGGGCACTCAGTATTTGGAAAAAATACGGTGTGGGAGTCATGAGAGTACTCTCCGACAGTGCAGCATTTCAAGCATCCATGTTTGCCATTGAAGTTTGTAACACCTGAAAATTTAATAGTTTTGTAACTTTTCACAACCCTCATCCTTGTGGATACGATGAAGAAGACTAATAAAAGTTTTCCTTCACCGTAAAGCAGTCGGTAGATAAATGTACTTAAGTTCCGAGAAACTCATTGGTACACGGCCAGGATTCGAACCTGGAACCTCCGGATAGGACGCGACCAGTAGAGCCGCTACGCCACCGACGCTTCACAAGGGGTGAACCTGCCAATGAAACTGAACAACTTTCCAAAATTGATTAATAATTAGTATTAACATACCTTTTATCATAGCACGAGCTGGGGAATCACAAACAAAGGCCTTTATTTTTATTTTAAGAACCTGTTTTTCTTGTTTTTTTTCAATAGTTAGACCGATTTCTTCTAGTTCTTGCATTTCGGTTACAAAAGGTCCTAAGAAGCTGTCTAAGTCGGAGGGCTTTTCATTTCCTTCATATATTCCGACAATTAATGGAGATACGTCGATTTCTATTATTTTACACAATATCGGCCAGAACTGATGATTGGAACTTTTGTAGACCGGGAGTCCATCAATATTTACAAGCAAAGAAATTGTATGAAACGTAATATTTACTCGTTCCAAAATTTCTTCCAAATGTTTTGTTAATCCATTGTGCCAGTAATGACCAGAGCCGACAGGAGTGACATTTATTTTTTTCGTATCAGTCTTCAACAAGGTTCGTGGATCTTTAGGGAGAACATGTGGCAGGCGTTTATTTAAAATAGTTACCAGATGTCTAAATGCAGCATGAGATATATTAAATTGAAGAGCCCATTCTCTTAAATTCATCAGAAAATTACTATCGTCGTCACTGTCTTTTTCAATTATATCATCACTGCTTTCTGAATCAGAACTAATTTCAGTACTGTCAATATCTGAACTTATTACAACATCACTTGTATGACTCGGCCCTGGTTCCAAATGTCGTCCGTCATCGTTCACATTATTACTTATTGTGTTACTTGAGTCTATGGAACCACTTAAAATAATCGGACTCGCGCTTGGAAATTCACTAGCGTTACTTGCAGAAATTAAGTTTTGCTGAATCAGTTTTGCAGAGCATATCATCTGCTCCAAGGTTTTTTTAACTTTTTTACGAAAATGGCCGCTTCTTTTCAATTTCTTCCATTTGTTTTTATCCATTGTGATAGCAAAATACTCGGGAAAACGACGTCTTCAATGTTATCGCGATCGACAAAATGGACGGAGTTGTGCTGTTACTGTTTCCCAGAACCCTACAATACTACTTTGTGCTGAGTAAATATCGTATAACAGCTCTTAATTACACTACAGATCCTATACGAACGTTTTTAATTCTACTATAAGAGTTAGTCTATAAGCGTGCAGTAACAGCAGCAATGTTGCCATAAGCAATTCGATTGCGTTTATAGAGCTTTTATAGATACATAAAAGATAGCTGAGTAACGGCTGTATAAAAGCACCCAATTCAGCGAATCATCTATTCTACAGCTATTATACGACTGTTATAGATCAAACGATCGAATAACGAGTATTTTAGCCATATTAATTCAGCATCTGCTAAAAGGTGGAGTAAAAGGGCTAATACATAGTGCTGTAAACGTTTATTCGACGTCCTTAAAGCACACATTAGCAAATATTGCCAAATAGTCGAGATAACCGCTATTATACGATAGATGGGTGTTTTATGAACGGTTACCCGGCTCTTATACGATTAAAGGCTGAGTAAAAAAATCCTTATTCGACTGTTTTGCTGCTTGGGAAATTACCTTTGGGTTATTGGTTAGTACATGGCATGACGGGTAAACAAAAAGCCAATATTATTAAAAAAATATTATATAAATGCAATAAGTAGGTGTGGTGTGGATGTTGTGACTTGTGTCGCTGACGTTTGTTGGACAGGTCGAATTTGTCAGCCATGGAAGCGCTGAGTTGCAAATATACAAAAATTCTAATGAGCTGAAGACTACATTTAAGCATCCATGCGCCGATTATGAAATAGCAGTATTTTTAGATTTTTGCCATAATATGCCATAATAATATGTTAAAACTAATCCGAAATCATTTTGAGTCAAAGGAAGTGTTTTTATATAAAGATGAGGAAATTAAGTGGGAATATGTAAAAAAACTAGCTCAATCACAAGAAGAAACAGGTTTGCATCTTGCTAATTGCCTTATTATTATATGGCTTATTTATATTGGCTTATTGCCAAAAAATACATTCAATTCAGAAATTCCATAATAAATGTTAAATTAGCAACCCAGCTTCTTAGTAGGAGTGTTTTTATTGCAATGCAATGGGGCATTTTCTTATTTTTTCAATTTGATTGTCAAACAGTTTCCATTTTAGTAACTAGATGGCGTATGGGTAAAACTATCGGTAATACCAGACAATACCATCAATAATTGCTACAAAAGTGGGCAAAAGAATGTAAAACATGATACATTTCAATTTGAAAAAGACACAATGATATTCCAATGAATAGTATAATAATGTTTTTATAACGATGTTTTAACTTTTAGTTAACGTTTTAGTTAACGGAAGAAATAGCCCTATATTCACACCAGTCACAGGAATTATAAATTTTCACGCTCACGTACCCCTGCTCGACAGTAACACAGAAACGTGTCCGTGCCGGCAGAGTACGGTTTTTTGTCGAATGTTGGAAGCGTGTAACGGACAATGTTAGCATCATTAACTGGATCCGGGATCCCTTTACGAAAACGCCTTTTCAAACTTTTGTACCCCTGCCCCAGCAGTCGCAAAACGACCGCCTGGATACGTTATACGCGATTGGTAATTGAATCCAACTGGGTGCAATAACACAAGTCGAAACAGTCACTGATCAGTTTATTTCAAGTACTTTTCTAATACAAAAATCTAATGGAGCTACGTATTAGGTTTCTTTTAATTTAAAATCGTTGCATTAAATATTAAATTAAATAAATCGTCGATCTTGACGATCCACCGCAAAATTTCATTTATAATTATAAAGCATTACGGTAGAGGTGGCATGATAGAACTAGTCTCACATATCCAACATTAAGGCTCTGTGAAACAGTAGATATGGCTACAACTGTGTTTGAAAAGGAAGTGAAACCATATTATATATTTAGAGCAAACATAAGTAAATATGCAGTTACAATTTTAATGGCTGGTATATTACTATCTTGGATGTGTCAAAACCGCTATACGAAGTTATCGGAAAACCCACTACGGTGCCTAAGCTATGCTGGTCAAAAAAGAGTAGACGCCGATGACAAATTTTAAATTACATAAAATATTGATAAACTTTATTAAACTAAATATATAATGTGCCTGAATGATAAAATTTGAAGTGTGCAAACGTTTTCAGCGAGAATACGAGGCGAAAAAACAACCATATTACGATTAGAAAATTCAGTTCAGCGTCTAAAAAAGTACTTTGTATTTGCTTTGACTATGAGTATTTGAGTATGAGTATTACACGTATTCTTTTATGCTAAAAGAATACGTGTTAAGTTGTCATTAAAAATGTTGTCATTAAAGAACAAAGTGTTGCTGATTGAAAAAAAAGTCGCAACAATAATAATTGCTAGAGGCAGCAGCAGCACATACAGTATATAAAAAGTTTCGATTACAGCATAATCACCTCAATTATAATATTAATATCTTTATTGCAGACTACTATGGTCCATTGGTTAGTAATACATATACATTATTTTTTTAGGGTTAGTTAAAAAAGACAAAACATAACTTAAAATAAATACTTAACACTAAACTAAATCATGCACCCAATTAGAACTAAGAGCGGATGTAGCCTGGAGGTCTGCTTTAATTATAAAAACAAAATATTTTTTCGTTGATGCTACTTTTTACAGTTGCTTGATCATACACGGCGATTTCGGCGGCACTGAACTTTCAGTTAATACAAGGACTTTAATTTATGCTCTGATGCAGAATAAAAAACAGATTAGGTATGATATAGTTTTTCAAATGATAAAATCACAATTACCAGAAATAGAAATTAATGTAGTCCACTGTGATTTCGAGATTTCCCTGTGGAACGCTATACTAAGAGTATATTTGGATATATATATTCCAATGGTAATAGCAACTTTTATGTTTGTGGTTGGCCACAAACATAAAAGGTTGCTATTACCATTGGAATCGTAACATTTAGCCACCGACCACACAACCAATGGTTGTATGCTCAGTGGCTTAAAGCGCAATGATGAAAGACGAATTGTAGGACTCTATGCAACTTTACCACTTCTTCCAAAGGAATTAACATCAAAAGACAAATACATTATATCAGAAATAGTAAAGACAAAATACATTAAATCAGAATATGAACGCAATAATTTGAAAATACGAAAATGTATGGCATATACTTATATTTAACAGTTACTTAAAATGCCCCAGGATAACATCAGCGTCTTTGGGCTTCGCCATCGCATCGACAATGTTTTGGAATCATTCCATTCGACAATTAATAAATGAATAAATTATTGTCGACAATGAAATATTTATTGAAAGAAAGTCATCTGAAAGACCATGCTACAATGTAGATCTCAGTAAGACACGCGCTCAAAAAATTGAGAAAGTAATTTTTTTGGTGGTTTTTTTTTTTAAGATTAAAATAGATAAAGTTTTATTCAAGCATTCTTACAACTGTTCTTTAACCAACAGGTTAGTGAAGTGAAGGCTCTAGGCTAAATATATTTAGTCTCTAGGCTTGATATATTTAGGCTCTAGGCTTGATATACACTAAAGCCCCTAATCTAATCTACCTCACCAAATATTTGCTACTGTAGTCAGTCGAACTAATGTTGGTAAACGCTCCCCATTCAATAGACTAGCCAGTACTTACAACAAGAATTTTGTCCCCATTGATATCTTTAGCTATAAAATAACCAAATATAAAGAAGAAATTCTAAAATTATTTAATAATAGTACTGACAAAGTAATTAGTTAGCTGTAATTAAGTATAATCTATTTGTAACAATAAAATCTTATTATGCTTGTATTAGATTATTTAGACGTCACTACAAAACGTGTCACAATGATTTAACATCAAAAATATACTTATAAATTGTAAATCATATATATTATAAGAACATCAATCAGTTCATTATGTACTTTTAGCTTTTAGTTTTAGTTTACCATTAATGTTTTAAATATTAGTGTACTTATTATATATTTAATATTACTTAATCTCAACTGGATGATTAGAAATATAGTTAAGTAATTTGAAGTTAACGCCGTTGGTTCCGTAGTAACTAAGTTTTTGTTTTTATATACATGATTATAATTATGCACTATGGTTACTGTTTGTTAACTTCAATAAATGAAAAAAAAAAAGAAAAAAAAATCGACGGACGAGTAAGACCGCAGTTTTATGGCTCGTCGGTAAAGCTCGCCGGTGTATCATTGCAAAACCACGGTTATAAAGATATAAGATAATTCAATTTAATTTTTGTTCAATATTCATCTCCATTCATTTAACGAACCAGCCATTATTAATACCATCCGTCGGCACAGGGTTCCCAAAGGGAGGGTTGCGCAAAGAGGTGGCTCTTAAGTCTTACATATGTATGTAAGACTTAAGAGCCACCTCTTTGCGCAACCCTCCCTTTGGGAACCCTGTGCCGACGGACGGTATTAATAATGGCTGGTTCGTTAAATGCAAGTTCTCTTATTTATGTGAAAGCTGATTCGAGAAACTTACCAAAAGTTCAAAACGTAATGTGCTACGACTACGTCGAGTAATAAGCATTAATTAGCTGAAATTAGAGGTGCAACAATTTTAATGTTAGTATTCATCCTATTATCGCTATTTCCGCTATTTCTTCTATATTATGCCCAATAAAAAAGGGAAAAGTAGAGGAAAATAAAATAAAAGCTAGGATTGCCACATATTCAGATTTATTTGATACTAATGCCTTTCCAGCAACAGCACGTTTTTTTTTTTATGAAATAAGGGGGCAAACGAGCAAACGGGTCACCTGATGGAAAGCAACTTTCGTCGCCCATGGACACTCGCAGCATCAGAAGAGCTGCAGGTGCGTTGCCGGCCTTTTAAGAAGGGAATAGGGTAATAACATAGGGGAATAGGGGAGGGTAGGGAAGGGAATAGGGTAGGGGATTGGGCCTCCGGTAAACTCACTCACTCGGCGAAACACAGCGCTAGCGCTGTTTCACGCCGGTTTTCTGTGAGAACGTGGCATTTCTCCGGTCGAGCTGGACCATTCGTGCCGAAGCATGGCTCTCCCACGTATAAAATAAAATTAAAATAAAATTAAAAAAAAACTTGAGTATCTAAATTAAAAGTAATTTAGATACTCAAGTAAAATCTCATGAAATCTGATAGGTTTGTTAATAGTTTAGCTAATACAATTATTCAAATACATAGTTAATAATAAAGTGACACCTGTTAATTTTGCATCCATATAAGAAACATTGAAAACGTCCCTTAACAATTTTCCATAACCTCCTAATGGATACCATCAAATTGAAGATGCCAAATTATGCTAATATTGCTTTGCCTGGTCTGACGTAAACGGAAAAGGGGTAGTTCGGAAGTACCTATTTTATTTAATTATCTTTCCACGTGTATTTCGCCTCATATCACTGAAGTGTGTTTATTGTTACATACACGTATTATTTTAAAGTATTTTACCGTCTGTTTACATTTTTATTAATATTAGTCTGAACAGATTCATATTAGTCACATAACTGTCATCGACAGACTTCAACCATAAATAAAGGAGTATAATTCGTCGGTGTGTAATATTATGTCGAGCCAGCGGACGGTCGCGCTCCACGTTATGCACACGCAGCAAATATTATTAATTATTAATTAATATTATTTTCGCGAATCGCGCGGCTGATTGCCGCTGCACGTCACCATGGCGCTCGTGGCGAATGAGTTGCTGGCGTTTCCATCGACACAATGGACGAGGTTAGCATAATGCAGATCTGCAAGTCCTCCTTCACCAGCGAGGAGATTTGCCAGGGGAAGCATTTGCTCTACGAGACGCTCGGCCAGAGCGCGAATACGCCATCGCGACGGAGGGATGGAACTGAAAGAAGCGTGCAGGATATTATATCCTTGATGAGGTGCCGGCCGTGTTCCAAAAACAAAGGGAAAAAGGAGGCCCCTGCAAAGGAGTGTCCTCCCTCCAAAAAGGATCGAAAGTGCGATGATGACTGGTTTGTAAGAGTGGAGAGGAAGAAGAAGAAACCTGTTGTCCGCAACCATGCGCGACGCCGCAGTACGTGTCCAGGCTGCACTGGTCCACGACGGTCGAGCAGGTCGTGGACTACATCAGGAGCAAGACCCACTTCGTCTTGAGGGTCGAGCGCTTGGAGTCCCGCCACAAAGTGAATTTTAGCTCCTTTGTGGTGAGAGTCCCGACGCACCATCTACCGACCTTCGAGAAGGAGGAGTTCTGGCCGATCGGAGTCGTCTACAGGAGGTTCCGAGGACGACTTCCGAACAAGTCGCGTCCCACGTCGCAGACAATACGTGTTTAGTGTTTTAGTGTTAGTGTTAGTTTTTAGTATAATTGTATGTTTGTTAGTCTATAAGGTATTTATAATATCTATGGCCAAGATGCCTGAATTAAATAAATAAATAAAAACAAATAAAATAATTCGTATGTATAGGCTTGTCACTCAAAAATCTGTCATTTTCCCTTGTGTGTGTGTTGTAGTGTGTGTAATGTTTTATTTGTTAAAAAAATTTATGATAAAAGCATAATTTCAAAATAATATTAGCTCGATGCACTCCTTCACCATATAAACTATAACCACAGTATAGTCCCTATGTCATATTGCTATACTGTGCTATAACTGTGCAAATTTTCATTCACCTACGTTTCCCCATTTTTGGTCAAAAGGGATACAAAGTTTTTGGCTCACGTATTGATATATAGATTACATAAACAATATTATGAGATTATCACCTTTTTTTTATTTAATCAAACGTATATTACACATATTTACACATGATCCGAGCCGCGCACGCACGTCGGCCACTCCACGCTACGTTGACCGGCGGGACAGCTCGCGGACACGAAGCAGCAGTCCAGCAGCTAGAGACCGGCGTGACGGCCACCGGAGCAGGAGCCCTGACCGCGCACGTCGTGCACACCACTATGGGAGGAAAGTCTCACAGGAAGAAGAGACTTAAGGTACTTGAAAGTGAGATCAGTAGATTGCGTAAGCGATTAAGTGAGCATAATGAATCTGACCAAATGTCTACCGCGATATATAAACAAAGAAAAAGTAGCAAAACCATTATGTCGCAAAATCATAGTCAATTAGTACAGTAATAATAGAGATAGACGGCATCAAAAATATTTAGCAGCTCCCAATAATAGTTATACAAAGATAACGAACAATATTACCAAAAGTAATACTAACAGTACGAGTATAATATACAATAGCCAAGTTCAATGTTTTAATTGCCAAGGTGTCGGACATCCTAGTTTTAAATGTCCTAAACCTCTAATAAAATGTACAGTTTGCAACTATTTAGGTCATGAAGCGTCAAATTGCATTAAAACTAATGGTGTCATTGCGCCTAAAGGCAAAAACATTTTAGAGGTCAGATAATCAGAAAATAACAATACAAAGTATAAGCTCCCTATCATCATTAATTTTATTACTACTGTGTGTCAAGTGAATTAAGGAAGTGAGGTTACTTTTTTCGTGAAAGCGATGCTTTAGAATTAGGGTTAAAATGGGAACCAATAAATGGACCACGATTAAGAGGGCTAGGGAACATACCATAACATTTGCCTTTAGGTCGCACAACTAACATTAAAATACATACAATGAGTAAGTGATCGTAATGTCGAAGTTTATATAGTTGACGATGAATTAATAAATTGTAATATTCTACAAGGATACACCACTAACCAGGAAGGGACCTAAATACGAAGCAATAGTAGCTATAGACAAAGTTAATCCTTGGCTCAGTTTCGGTAATACTGCTGCTTGCTCTTCAAGTGACGATAGTAATAACAATTATAGTAAGGATGATAATACTTAGACTGATTATGAATTTATATTATAAAAGTGATTAAAGAGTACATTAATATATTATTATACTTAAATTATTACAGTAATATTCTAATTATCTTAATGAAAGTCTAGAGATCATACAAGCGAAGAGAATTAGTGATTGAGCGAATAATATAATGATGAGTGATTGAGTGAGGGGTGGTTTAAGCGGGGCATGATGGGCATATGAACTTGTCGCCCAGGAGTGGCTTAAATCATCGCAGTTGTGAGTTGTGAGTGAAGGAAGTAACTCCCAATTCATACAGCTATATTTAAGAAAGAAAGTGAGGGGTGTCTTGAGCCAGGCCTGAATGGCGTACGAAGTATGAACTCGCTGCCCAGGAGTGGCTCACGACATCGCGGTTGCTTTGTAATGGTGAAGGAAGTAACTAATACAAAGTTAACCATTGTTAAGTAAAGTTAATTAATATAAATTATGTTTGAAAACAAACGGAATTGTTTTGTTAGTCAAAATAGCAATATTATATATATAAATTGATACTTACTAATAATTTATAGTAAATAATTATTAAAATATACATTGTACTTTAAAGTGACAGTTAAAAAAAAAAGGAATTTTAAATGTGTATAAGTAAAATGTAGGTAATTGAAATGTTTAATGTCTAAAAGTGAAATGTAAAGAGTCTGGAATCTAAATGTAAAAAAAAAAGTGCAAGAATGTGTAAATTTCAATGTCATGAAATTCATGAAAAATAGATAAATTATTTTGTTGTGATGAACTTAGAACGAAGAGACTCGTTCCTAGAGGATGACCGACTGTTACATACACGTATTATTTTAAAGTATTTTACCGTTTGTTTACATTTTTATTAATATTAGTCTAAACAGATTCATATTAGTCACATAACTGTCATCGATGTCTACGGCGACTGTCAAACGTCATTTTGACGTTTGACAGACGTCATGTCATGAAAAGTGGTTTAACACCGTCGACCATTACTTCAGCATAGCTAGCACAAGCACGTAGACAAACAAAAGAAACTAAATTTTGACAGTTTTACCGGAAAAACATTGGAGTAAAAGTTTCTTTCGTATCTCGATATCTTTCGCTTTTAAAAATCTATATGTCAACACGACATTTAGTTTCTTGATTTTGTTATTATTTTTATTATGGCACTTGGCTATAAAACCATGGCCAGTGTCGAATAAATGGCGGCAAATTCAAAAAATCGATGTATAGCAACCCTGTCTATAGCCGGAATTATAGTTTTGATCTACAAACTACGAATAATAAAGTTCCTTAGTTTTTATTATTCGTATTTCGTAGATCAAAACTATAATTCCGGCTATAGACAAGGTTGCTACACGTCGATTTTTTGAATTTGCCGCCATTTACTCGACACTGGCCATGGTTTTATAGCCGAGGTGCCATAATTAAAAAAAAAGAACCAAGAAACTAAATATCAAAAAAAAAATAATTGCCGTTGCTTTAATGGTTGCTATGGAAAGAGTTTCTTGTCTTTGTCCACTGAAACTCAAGTCGATGGGTGGTGCCATGCTCGGGAATAAGATATGTAGACATGGGAAAGAAACTGCCATTACTTTCTTCCGAAGAATCGACTGGGAAACCCCGTGCTAGCTACGCAGAACGAGTCGCCTTCAAGAAAAGACAGGTTAGTAAGACGTGAATATTGTACTATCTACTTATTTTAGTTTAATAAGGATGATAATATTAAAGCTCAAATTATAATACATATTTTTAATTATTTACATAATATTAATAGTGAAATGATAATTTAAATGTAAGTATGTCATAAATTAATAAATGGCGATAAGTGATACGTACTTGTTTAATTTTACTCCCTTCTGAGTTAGTTTCACAGTATATTCTGACGCATGTGGTGGACAAAACCGAAATGAGTTTGTCGCTGCTTTGCTTTTATTTGCTGTGCAAAATAATAGTCATTAAAAAAATTGAGCACTTTTTAGTCAGGGGCATAGCTACAAAGAGGTGGACATTATGCAACGTAGCATCGAAACTGCAAAAAAGAATTGTGTTGTTTTCAGCATTCCTTTTATTCTTGTGTGTTACAGCCAATAAAGTTCTTTAAATTTTTTTTCATTGTAATTTTTTTCATGAAGCATCAGTCTGTTAAAGAGTACTATATCACTTTAATATGAACACCAACATTTAAAATAAATTTGCTCACAATGCTACAACCTGCAGATATAATTGGGTTTTCGCAGTAAGCAGACGATTCATTAGTAATCGTTCACCTTTGTGACATCGAAGCGGTAAAACGAAGGAAAAATGGCGTAATTAAGGTATTAAAAATTAAAATACTGAAAAATCAAAGAGTACTTATACATACTTAATAATAAAATAAAACTAACAGATTTGGAAGAAAAAAAGTGAAGGTAATGATGAAAATTGAAGAGGAAATCAAAGAAGATCAAGACGAAAATGAAGAAGTAGTTCGCAAAATAAAAAATGCATTTGATCCCAGAAGAGAGAAATTAAATTTTGAATTACGACGACTTAGCCGATACCATGCTGATGGAAAATGGGAATAGGTTTAGAGCAAAAGAAAAATCGACCGTCTATTCAATAGATATAATTTTAATAGAATGACATAACAAATGCCAGTTGTGAATATCATAGGAATTAAAAAGTTAAGAAACCTTGATTTGAGGTTTACATAATATACTTGGAGGTTTACATAATATATTAAGGTCTAAACGACATCAATAAAGGTCAAACTCCAAAATTCGCCGCGAGACCCCATTCCGCGTCAATGATATTGTATGCAAGTTAGCTTTACACACAGCACACAAGAAAATGCCAGTGCTAGATAATATTAGAATCTATTATAGCGCTGATTTAGTGATTTAGGTTGGAGTCCTGTAAAGCAGATATATTTTTTACCACCGTCTTGCAACGTATATAATTATAATCAGATCTCCAGAGATAAAATAACATCGGAATCTAAGCCGTCTTATAGCATAATGCTTTAGCGACACGGAAGCAAGAAGATATTATGACCGCGTTTTATTCCTGCTTGGAAACAGAGATATAATTATCATATAACAAACATGTAACATATTTGGCTCGACAGCTGCACAGCGCAGAATAAAAAAAATGTCTTCAATTCGTTGCTGATGCACATGGTAAATAGCAGCACTGACATTAGTGCAGAACGAATGTTGATGTTGTTTACAATTTAGAACCCAGCCATAACGTTTATGAGTGCTGTCCAAGAAAGGCAAACTCATGTCTTTGATATTGATTGTATAGCTGTGTGGCGGTACCCACAATTCGCCTAACATTCCTGCATCGCGCTATCGAAATTATCTGAGCGCGTCAGTATAATATATACGACAGCTGAAATATATCACGTGGGCTCTCGTCTGACCGAGCATAACACCTCGCTCGGTCGGAGGATCTTCCTTTGTGGCCACCATGCATTATCCCACAGTTGTATACTGCACCTATAAGCATCTCGAAAAAGAAACTACAAAGATCTGAATGATAAAAAATACCGATCAAACATACACACCAGTTCTCTCGACATCGTCTTTTATTGGATTTCTCGGATAAAAAAATAAAATATTTGTCGACGTACCGTCTGAGCCAAGACTAATATTGAATTCTTTGGTTCAGTTAGAATGCACGGTGGATATAATGATAGCTCTGATGCTTTGCAGTTCAAAGACATTTATAGAAAACTATTATGCTACATGAAGCTGAAATCTGCCTAATCAGGGAAATGTGTTCCTTTGAAAAATATAAGCTTTTTGATGTGCTCCTCGGCACTCAAATGCATATACGAGGATACTCCAACCGCCCGCAAAGATGAGTTGGACGAAAGCGATGAAGATGAAGATCAAGAATTGTTTTCAAGTCTTCTAAATGATACTCTTTTTCCTGAGTATATATCGACGGTGAATTGCGAATACCCCCTAACTGACATTTTTTTTTAAATACACAGTTTCATAGGTTTGATTTTAGAAGCGTTATTCGCATGTTTTAGCACAAACTCCTACACGTATTCAGAACTTGTCTATCGTTCTTTAAGTGATTTATATAAACTGAACACAAAATTGTACAGGAAACGAAGAGAATGTGCTTTTATATCTATCCTCATATACCTTAAAAAGGACATGTGCGATACCTGCTGTGGCCATGCAGTAGGGAATATTACTGCTTCCGATAATGAACAACACATTAGACGCAAAAATAGAGCAAGGCAAGAGAAGGAGATGGACAAAAAGAAGGCTACATCCGGTGAATTCATTTTGTTGTGTATGGATTTCGAGTCTGTAAAAGTATGCCCTTATTTAACAGCCAGTGTGTACTTCAAGACAAAGCTTAAGTGTCATAAATTTACGATGTATGATAAGTTTACCCAGCAAGCCTCCCATTGCTGGTTTGGTGAAACATGCGCAGCCGCTAGTACTTTTACATCTTTTGTATCTGATTAGTGATTACATCCTGAGCTATTGTTTGCTTAAAAGGTTCCGTTTTAGGGTTTTGTAGTCAACCAAGTTCTGTTGATTACAGAACTCAGTTGATTTTTGTATATTGGTAGGTCAATAGTTACACATAATTTAAGAGTAACATTGTCCTACAAATAGAACGATCCATATTTTAGGACCATCCAATCAAAGTATTAAATCATCTCTATCTCTGTTAGCTACCACTTTTAAGATTTTTCGTAATTAAAATTGTTTTTCGTGTCATTAAAATTAAGCTACTCACAAAAAATTAGCTTCCTAGTAATGAAAAATTATTTGTTCTACGGAACCCGGACAATTATGTGCTCCACAGTATCATCATCATCATTTTCCGAAGATGAACTACTATCGAGATAGAGTGACATTGTATACGATATGACACGCTATGAGGATTGGCTTAAACAACAGCTTGGCCACGGGCCAATGCCAAAGAAGGTGTCAAAGTTATAATTGGCGATAACTTGGCCTCGCTGCTCGCACCTTAGTGTACAGACTATACAGTTATGCCAGAAGGAAAATATATATTTTTTCAAATAAGCGGGCAAACGAACAAACGGGTCACCTGATGGAAAGCAACTTCAGTTGCCCATGGACACTCATAACATCAGAAGGGCGGCAGGTGCGTAGTCGGCCCAATCGTGCCGAAGCATGGCTCTTCCACGTTTTCTCCAAAAAACAAACGCAACTCACCTTACACAGCCCCTAGACGTTTCATTTTTTGGGCCAATGAAACGCCAATGTCGTCAAATTTTGACCAAATACAACTTACAAATCTTCATATTGTGGCTCAACGACCATTAATAAAATGTCATTTGCCCCATTTCTCATAAATAATTAATCATCGCATGAAAAATAATAATATAAGTAATATTTTATAAGGATGTGGCGGAAACACTCAAAAGTCAAAACAGATTCTTTTATTGATATTATAATAAACAGCAACTGCCAAAGACAGCCTTTGACAGTAGCGGTAAAAAATACATTAAATGATACAGAAAGAAGCAAAAGAAAATTATTACCCAGATGTAATTGCAGCAAAAAAGACACTAAAATCACAAATTCGACGAAGAAATATTATGAGATAACCGAAGCAGATCGACAGGAAATATTTACAAATCTATGGTCTAAAATTAACTGGGATCAAAGAACAGTTTTCGTGTCTAACACCGTCTTCAACCGTGAAGCTAAACGTAAGACTACTGAAGGAAATAGCAGACGTAGTCATTCTTTAGCTTACCATTTGCAAATAAGGAATAATTTATTAGTTGTTTGTAAAACCATGTACTTAAATACAACTGAACTGGGTCAGTGGTCAGTTGCAGATTGGTCGGCAAGAAGCCAGCATGGTGTTAAAGAACAAAATTCAACAGCTGTGGCCTCCAGAGCCCCTAGAGAAAACAAGAACACTGATAAGCTTGAGTTTCTAAAAAAATTCGTTAATCTTCTCAATAAATTACCCAGCCATTACTGTCGAAAATCAACAAAAAAATTGTACTTGGAAGTTGGAACACACGTTTACTACTTATCGCTTTAAAATGTTTATAAGTCTGTGAAAAAGAAGGCATAGATGCCCTAACCATTAACAAAATGAAAGATGCACTTTCAGAAATGAATGTTTCTTTGTCCAAGCCTCTTAAAGACCAATGTGACGTGTGTCTGGCCTATACTAACGGACATTTACCAGAAAATGAGTACGAGGTTCATCAAGCTGAAAAGAAGAAAGCAAGAGACGAAAAAAGTAAAGATAAAATCAGGGCTTTAGAGGGTGAATGCCATGTCTTAACCATGGATGTCCAAGCTGTTAATTGTCTCCGATGACGAAAGCCAATGCTCTTTACTATCGGACTAAGCTATGTAACCACAATTTTACAATCTACAATCTTGCCACAAGTGATGCAACATGTAACTGGTTCGATGAAACTGTTAGTGACGGATTAAATTTTAGTTTGTTATTATTTTTAGCAATATTCCGCGAAATAATTTTAAGCTATGGATTTCCGCAAAGTAACGCCTGATTCCATTAATTGTTAGTGTCGGCTCAGCATCAACTTTTGCTACTTTTTTGGTTCATTACTTGGAATCCAATTTTCTGGGAAAGGGTGATAATCGCCCTATTATAATATACTCTAATGGTTGTACAGCACAGAACCGAAATGTAATAATGGCCAATGCACTGTTAAGTCTTGCCGAAAAATATGATGTTGGAATAATTCCCCCCCCTCCCACCCCCACCCCAAATTACCCTTCGAGCCATAACTCGGCCGCACGAGCACCTACAACATCGAGTGAGGGCTCATTAGAACCAGGAGAGAAATCTCTACAAATCGGCCCCAACACATTTCCCAAATTTCATCTAGGGACCCACGTAACGGCTCAAAACCACCCCCACCCAAAAAAAAACTTTTTCCATAAAAAAATTATTATCCCAAACTCATTCCCACGAAACCTCAACCCCCCTCCCCCGCCAAAGTGAAAATCCCCTCCGGCCATATCTCTGGAACCCTTCATCCTACACCCTCGAGTAAGGGCTCGTTAGAATCGGGAGAAGGAGCTCTACAACTTGCCGCGGTAGTTTTTCCCGAAAAAACAACAACAAAGGGAAAACCGCTGGGAACCCCCGCCAACACAACCAAGCTATCCTAGCTCATCTCACGTACCCGTCACCCTACCCGACAAGACAAGATGTCATCTAAATCGAACAACTCATACAAAACGGCTACGTCAGCTGCGAGTGGCTCAGATGCCAAGACCGGGAAGACGTTCAGCCGATCACTACGGGAGAAGACCTTGGCCAAGATGCTACTGCAAAAGCCACCCCAAACCTCAACAGCAACAAAGGAAGTCACACAAAACCCAGTAGACCGGGGTAGCCCTTCCCAAACAACAGCAGAGGAGGTGAACAAAGATACAAGAATGGGAGCAAGCCGAGCTACCACCCCGCCCTATCAACTCGGCGGAAGAAGACGAGGAACTATCGGAACTGTCAGAATCGTCGGTCTGCTCGGACTTCTCGAGGAAAAGCCGCACCTCCAGGAAGAGCATTATTTTTACCAGCTCACGGGGAATTGCAGTAGAGATGGACGTGGCCACAAAGGTAGCCAACACCACGCTACAAAAAGGGGAGGAGGCACTTGAGAAGGCAGGGAACATGAAACGCGAATGTAAGTTAGACGCGATAGAGTCCCTGCAAAGCCTCTATGAAATCGTCCTTTCCCTTTCCGACTCCAGGTCGCGGCATAAATACAACCTGGAGAAAGAGCGCAGCCGCCACGCCATCGAGTTAGTAAACATCAAAAGGGCACACAACAAACAAATGGCCCAACTCACAGCCGAGATCAACTCCCTTAAGGAAAACATGGCGGCCACCCTAAAAGGGACCGAAAATGTCCGGAAGTGGCTGGAGTTCGAGACAGCAGAGCCACACCGCTAAATCAAGGAAACTCATCTGGTGGCCCCAATGATAAATAATAATATACAGGCGTTATCGTCAAAAATAACGAAGGAATTTACTAAAACTAAGGAGACCATAAGACCTACTCTCCACCAAGAAAACATCAAACCGGAATTAGCAGAAATGAGGAACACCATTGAAGACCTAAGGAAATCAATAAGGAAAATAGAAGAGCAAAACGTTGCGCTACATAAAGAGAGCAAAGTGGAACTCAGACAACTTCAAGAGTTAACCACAAAAGCAACCACACCGCAAGACAGCAGTGACAGGATACAACAACAAATGAACTCCATAGCATCCAAGCTGGAGGAGGTAACATCAACCTTGCGACAGCCGCCACCGACCACTCCCAGCGCCAACCAACCAACAACATACGCGGCTGCTACAAAGAAGCCTCCCCCGCCGCCACAACGCAAGGAGCAGCATAGCATAATAGTGTCTTCCAAGGACGCTAAAGAGACAAGCGAGAAGACTCTCAAGATAATTAGAACTGTCCTGGACCCCAAGAAGACCGGAGCCAGAGTGGACAGTCTAAAAAGAGTAAAAAACCAGAAGATTATCCTGAGCTGCACCAAAAAGGAGGACATGGAATTTATCGCAGCCCGGCTAAAAGAAAGTGAGCAACTTAAACAGGAGAGGGCAAGACAGAGTAACCCTCTCCTTATAATTAAAAATGTGTTGTCATTCCATACGGACGCCGAAATCATCGAGCACCTTAAGGCCCAAAATAAACAGGTGTTCAACGGCGTCCCGGAAAAGGAATCAAGCATCAGGGTAAAATACAGGAAGAGGGCACGGAACCAACAAGAATGCCATGTGGTATTGGAGGTGTCCCCGTTGCTCCATAAGAACTTCCTGGAAGTGGGGAAGGTATACATCGACCTACAAAGGAGACCCATCGAAGACCAGTCTCCCCTCCTCCAGTGTGCCAGGTGCCTTGGCTTTGGGCACACAACAAAGATCTGCGAGGAGGAGCATCGCCGATGCAGCTGCATCGGCGATGCTCCTCCTCGCAGATCTTTGTTGTGTCGCCGCAGTAGCTACTGCGGCGACACTACCCACGACTGGGACAAATGTGAGGCACGGAAGAGTACAATGCCACCGACCTGCTATAACTGCAAAATCGTCTCTAAGCCATCAGCGCCTTTATACACCGCGCATAATGCCTTCAGCAGCGAATGCACAGAGAGACACAAGTGGGACAGTATAGCAAGGTCCAGAATCTCTTACCTTTGCTAAGGGCGACAACAGGTTATTTTGTAAGATTAAAACAAACACATGTTTATTAGCAACAGATCCGAGTCGGAAATCAATCATCGGAAATGTCATTATTTTATTAAAAATATATTTTAATTTATATTTATTTTATCAAAAGTGAAAAGGGTGTGATAATATTATAGTATAAACAACAGTTTGTAATATTTGCTTTATATTAATTGCTTGCAGCCAGCTGAAAGCACTCCAGCTATAGAGATGGATTCTATAGAGGTTATTATAAGCTTCTCATTTCATGACTCTATTATCCAGGATCAAGAAAATTCACCAGCCTCAGAGTCCATTTTACCATCCTCATCCCTCCAAACCACCAAGAACTCGACCTCGTACCCTAACTCCTCCCACCGATCCACCAGCACCGACGTCGCAGACGAGAGATTCCGCTGAATACACAGACAATTAGCCGGTCTCTAATTCTTTCATCAGAGAGAAGGGCTCAGGCTGTACTGTCACTGTAAGCAGTACCCAAAGTCTCGAGAGAATAGGAGATACTTTGGTAGAGATAAAGGGAGCTCTTATAGAAATATGCAGCAGTTTCCAGCGAATTCAAAGGCAAGAAACTTAAGAACACAAATTAAAAAAGTTTTAAGTCTTCTCATTTTAGTACATATTACACAGGACTAACTAAATAACTATAAACAAAAATCTTGTATTTTTTTAAAGACATGGACATGGAGTGGGACCAGGCCTGTCTCACTTCCATACAAACGGCGCGAAATCGCCGAGATATTTGCCTACTATTCTGGAAAACAACCTAATTTCAACCTTTTGCATTGCGTTTAGCGTTCTACAATAACTGTCTACCGTCTTGCTTCAATCTGCCAGGGCAGTCAAGCGAGCGGCGGCGCGGCGGCCGAGCGGCGAGCGCGCGAGTCGCTCAGCCACAGAATACAAAAGTGCCAGCCTATTGAGACTAGTTCGGTGACCGGACGCTTGCGTTTATCATACCTAAACTCGGGCGTGAAACTTCTGTACCGTAAGGTACTAATTATGTATTCTGTGGTGGGACGACGAAAAATGTCTTACGTTAATTAACTAATCTTTATTATGAGGAGGTATTGTGGAATCCAAAACACCCAGATCAGTCGACGGAAGCTTTTCGACTCGTTGAATGAAATAGCAAACCATTTTAATACAAATGTATCAGAAATAGAAAGAAAAATTAAAATCTTGAGCAGTCAGTACTATAGAGAGAAAAAAAGTGACTGACTCAAAAAAGTCGGATATTGGTACAGATTGTGTTTATCAGAGCAAATGTTTTGCTTCAGTAAGTAAAAATGCATTTATTATATTATTTTTTATCCAAATTTTTTTAATGTACAGAACAGAACAAGTTCAAAAGTGCTGACGCACCATAGTGTTAAATGTATTATATACAGGGTTATTCGAATGTACATATAGTTCATCGAATTTAATTAGATTTGAATAATTATTTTTCTGTTAATTAAAAGACAAGAAATTATTAAATACCAAAAATATATATATATATATATATATTTTTTTTTATTTATTCAATTATGCCAACCCTACCAGAATAGGTATAAGTTTTGTTAGCTCTTTAGAACTCATGTTCTTTACAGTCAAAGAATATCATCTTACGAAGATGAACTACTATCAGATAGTGACATTATAATTTTTAGAAAAGCGTGTGTCGTTGCACCTCACCGGTGGCGAAGATAAGTGAATTTCAAACTTGTCCGACTAGACAAGTTACAACGTTACCGCTAGACAGCGCGCAGTTTGGCTGACGCCTGATCGAGTGAAGTTAATTCAATTCACTGCCTTATAAAGCATAGAGTCACAAGTTGTGAATCCGGAAAATCAAACGATTTGTGACAAAGTCTGTGTGGTCCGGTGGTGCTTTTAACAAAGCCAAATGAAAAAACGGTGTCGCTATCGGCAATCACCAATACGTAATACTCGAACGCTCCTGGGATATTCTACGTATGTACTACGATGATATAATGCATGACGCATTTAGAGTGTATTGAACGGTATTGCATATAATTATTTATGTAAATGGCAACATGGCCAGTCGTAACCCACGCGAATACGACATAATGATTATGTGTTTGGGAGAAGCATTAGAAATGCCGCAGAGGCTTGAGTATTTACCGAAGGCGATAAATGATAACCTAATGCCCGACACCCTTCCGAGTCCCATATTATTACACAAGCATACCAGCGTGTATTAGAATATAGGTATAATGCGCCTTCTACTTATTGGCGGTGGGCGGCAGTTGGACGGGCGTGTCGAGGAGCAGGTTTGGAGATTTTGCATGCAGGGAACTCGCAATGCACCCAAAAGACTAAGACGTCGTCACGGTCGGTCAGTTGCATCGTATCATAAAATAAGGCGGTGCAGAATGCGTGCCTACCAAAGTCCATCGTGTGCAAGCGCTACTTCCGGTGGACCGTGTCAGACGCACGGATTATTACAGATAGCTGCTCCAACGGGAAGAAGCATCCTCCGGGTTCATCCAGAATGTGCTTTGGACGGATGAGTCCACGTTTACAAGAATCGGAATGTGGAACAAGACGAATTAGAGATTAGGAGGAACATATTTCTATTTCAAAATTGTATATGCCCTGACAAAAAAAAATTGTATGAAAATTCCTGAAAACGTCCGTCCATCGTGCCCGTGCCGCGCGATTTGTGTCTGTGTCCGCGCGTACGATATCGATATACTATACCGCACCGCCCAAACTCGGCTGCCGAATTTTACAACCTCGCGCCCTTCTCCCCCGCGACTTTACGCGATGCAATTGGAAACAAAATTAACTTACTCAAATTTCGATTAGCTTTGCTTTGATCTTTGTTGTTAGTTGCGATGTTTTTTCTGTTTGCTTTCTAGTTATTATCCATATTATTATTATTATTTTGTGTAAACATAATAATATTATTATAATATTATGTATTATTTAAACAGTATTCATATTATTATTGTATTGCGTAGTTTTATTTATTATTTTTATAATGGCTGTGGCTCTAGACGCCACGAACTTAATATTAGATAGAAATTTTATTATATATAAGTTATAAACTTTGCTAATAATATTTATGATGAGGAATCTGCAGTGCGGGCGGCAAAAACCTGGTGGCTTTTGCTACAGCGGTCAGCGGTGAGATGCCCGTCGTGTCGCCATATTATGAACCAGGAGCGTAGCTCCACTTATAAACTGGATTTTAGATGGCGCTGCAGAAGGCGCAACGTGGGGCTGCAACTGCGACGTAATTCGGTTACTCTTAAGGCGCACCTTTTTTGAAAAGTATCAATGTTTCCGTACTGAAGACCTTACGCCTCATTTCCCATTTTTCCCGCCACGATAAAGTGGTACAGGCGGCCAGAGATGTCGGTGTCACCAAAAAGACGGCGATACAAATATACCATTTAAGCGCGATGTTTGCGATGTCGCTGAGGCGCACGACAGGCTGATGATCGGAGGAGACGTCGAAATCGTAGAGGTGGATGAGACCCACCTCTATACCAATAAATACCACCGCGGGCGAATTTTACGGCGGCAAATTTGGGCATTCGGCTGTATGAGCCGTAAGACTAAAAAAATCATATTGAAACCATCCCAAATAAAACGAGGGAGTCATTAGACCCCATCATCGATAGCAACGTCCAGGCGAAAAGCTATATAATGTCCGATTTACATATGCCGATCATCGCCTGGGAATGAGCGGTCACTTTACAGTGAACCATAGCCGCGAATTCTATTTTGTACGGTGAAAAATCCGTACGAATACCCAGTGGTTAGAGAGCTTAAGCGGCACTGTCGCACTTGCAGCAGCAACGCCTTAATTGGTATATGGGCGAGTACATGTACCGTCAGAACATATTAAAAAGCTTGCCATCAAACGCTGTCCGATTTCGCCGCCATCGCCGTCGAAAAATTTTCTATGTCTTTTTTCCATAGCACACCCTCAAAGATACCTACACCCTGACCCTCTAGGCATTATAGATGTTGGGCGTGAGCCGGGACAAATACGCCGTAATGCTCTTCCCAATGGTTGAGTCAGCTCTAACGAGTGATGTCTCACGAGACTGGCATAGAAGCAGCCCTCATCCAGACATAACTGTGATAATGGAGTTTCTAAGAAATATATTAGAATCCGAGGATAGGGGATAGGGAAAATACAGGCATGTCCAATTCTTCGATTTTGGGCAAAACAAAATAGTGCATCTCGGTGAACCTGCATCTGCGGATCTGCAGATTCAGCATAGTACCGCGTTTTCGTGATAATTCATGTATTAATAAAGTTATTGCATTCCGATCTAGCATTGATCGCGGATCAAATATTGTAATTTAAATATAAGTTAGTTTAATGCAACGGTTACACAAGCGAACTAACTGACTCAATACTAAAAAAAGCGAGGAGAAGAATGGCTTAAAAACTGCTCTACAGTCAGAAGATTAAGAGGAAAAGATAAATAATGATTTTTGTTTGGTCAGAAATTAAGGATCAACATACAACACTACTTGTCAAAAATCCTCAGAATTGCAAACTAGATCTATTGGCGAAGATTTCCTACTCCAGCGTAGCTAGCACGGGGTTTCCCAGTCGATTCTTCGAAAGAAAGTAATGGCAGTTTCTTTGCCATGTCTACATATCTTATTCCCGAGCATGGCACCACCCATCGACTTGAGTTTCAGTGGACAAAGACAAGAAACTCTTTCCATAGCAACCATTAAAGCAACGGCAATTATTTTTTTTTGACATTTAGTTTCTTGGTTCTTTTTTTTAATTATGGCACCTCGGCTATAAAACCATTTGGTCTACGAAATACGAATAATAAAAACTAAGGAACTTTATTATTCGTAGTTTGTAGATCAAAACTATAATTCCGGCTATAGACAGGGTTGCTATACATCGATTTTTTTAATTTGCCGCCATTTACTCGACACTGGCCATGGTTTTATAGCCAAGTGCCATAATAAAAATAAAAACAGAATCAAGAAACTAAATGTCAAAAGCGGATCATCATGCTTGACATATAGATTTTCAAAAGCGAAAGATATCGAGATACGAAAGAAACTTTTACTCCAATGTTTTTCCGGTAAAACTGTCAAAATTTAGTTTCTTTCGTTTGTCTACGTGCTTGTGCTAGCTATGCAGAAGATGCTAGAATGGTAAGTAATAAATGCTTGATGTCTCCCAATCTCTCGAAAATATGAAATGTGTATTGGGATAATAATGTTTACAACCATAAAAATGTATATAAAATAAGCCATTTCCAGGGGGAAACTCCCCAAGTCTTCATGCAACTGCAGTAATTGAAAGAGAAGTGACTTTGAAGAATACTGTTGCAGAGACGTATGAGTTTCAGGTTAGTTTTAAAAAGAAGGAGTTAAATATAAGGAAGGAAAAAAGTAATTGATTTGCTAAGGTTTTAGTGCTAACTGGCTGTTATTCCTGTCTGAGTGGAGCAAGTGTAGATGGAGGTTTTAGACTTAAATATAGTGGGAATACAGCTGATCCAAAAGCTGAGTTACATTTAACAGAGTAAGTCATTTAAAATGTAGAAAATTCTTATTTAGAAATAAGCAGTGGATATTCTACACCAACTGATTTGAGCTCTTTCTTCTCTAAAGTACATATGGTTTATGATTCCAACTCTATCTTTTGGAACCATAATAATGATAATCGCTTTGATATTAGTAATTAAATAGCTATTACAATAACAACCTAATAATATCAAAGCGATTACCGACTTATTCTCCCGTTCTTCATTCCGCTGCTGCGTATCGTGATCGCCGCCATCTCGTGGCTGGCGCAATATTGTTCGTTGTCGTTATGAGGTCGCACCGTGTGTGCCGCAATTTCCGCGAGTTTTTACATTCGTATGAGTGTCTGATGGCAGATGAAAAATAAAACTATTCTTATTGCAAAAAAGGGAAAAAATAATCGTTACTAATGACCAATATTTGCTTCCCCTTCAGTTTTTTGACTTTCGGTCACTGCAACTTTGTGCTGTCTCCCGCTTTATATGAGGAGGGAGTCTGGAATTATTCCTACTCCTATATTTTTCTAATTAATTTCGTTGCGGTTCCTTTAGCATGCCCTTCGGACTCCCTGAGATCATATCAAAGGGTTTTGGTGGTTCGTTACCGCTGCCAATCCTGGCGACACAGGAGATATAGTTGTGGGAATGTGGGCCAAAGCCCGATTAAAAAAATATATATTTGTCTTTGATTCTAAAAGTAAAAGAATGTAAGAACAAGATTACTAAGAAAACACCTGAATTAGAGCATCAGAAAAATTACCAGTGAATCCTAGGTGATCCCTATGAGCGATCATAGACGAAACTTATAAATAATCCACGGCCATCATATTAGTATTGGACACGGCGGTAGAGTCAGAATGATGAAAGAGTTAAAATTATAAGATATAAAAATGTCCCGGCCACCAACTTGAAAAAAAAAGTGACAACACTATTTTCGCAATATCTCGGAAATCTCGGAATGCATATGATGATCTGATGAAGACACGGCAAGACTAGTTTATTTTAGTTATTTTTCTTACTTCTTTCTTATTCCTATTACGATGTAGATTAGCTATGTCCACACTGTGCACTTTGATCTTAAATTTTTCTCATCTTATTTCATTCAACTTTCGTATTGGCGCATTCATTATTTAAATGTGTCATAGAACGCAACGCCAACATTGTATTTTTTGTTCAGTTGAAGTGTCTGTCAGCTCATTGTATTTGTAACATGTGCGAGTGTGTGTGAAGAAAATTTTAACAACGTCAGCAGCTTATATTAACCCATTTGGCGCCGCTGTACCTAATCAGGTAAGTAGATATAAAAATTTGGGGGTAGTTTAAAATTTTGTCTAGGTGCATGTCAGTTTCTTATTTTACATCGTTAATAGAAGATATGGTGTCGTTATTTTTAGCAATTTTACACCAGTAAACCGTGTTTTTTTGTCACAAGGAAAGTTTGAAATTTGCATTTTTTCAATTACCAGAGGTAAGTTCATAAATTCTTACTTAAATTTACTTGTATAATATTCGACCACTTTGTGTGTATGTTTTTTTATTGAATATAGTCTTATCTATAGAATAAATAACAATTTAGTGATGTGTAAGCAATATTGACGGAAAAATCGTATTTGAAATACTACTGTACCTAGTTGAGTACAACGCCCGAATCAAATAACAAAATATAAAACAAAGACTATATATAAAAAACTAAATCCAAGTCGGAGGCTGCGGGCAATGTAGCTGCGGGCAATGTATCCAAGAGGCTGGCAGCATTACCTCGCTGTATCGCAAGACTAATACGTTGGCCGAGGCCGTTTATTTTTTTATATATAGTCTTTGTTTTATATTTTAGCTTTATTTATAGCAATTATTACAATATCTTTATAATTTTGTATAATAATACCATGTACGATTATTTTACATAAATAAATATTGTGTTTGTAAAAAAAAAAAGTAACAAAATGTTCTTGTTTTTTTTCAGAATTTTCAAATGAGTTCTAAAAATGTTAACATCTCCAATCACTATAAAGGCTTAGAGGAAGCAATTTTTGGTGCTTTAGAGGAGTGACGCAGAAGAGTACAACTTTGCGATTATACCACCAGAACCTAGTGTTGTAACAGATGAAGAGAAAGGTTTCGATGAAGACTTGGCTACTGCTTCATTACCACAGGATATATCGAGTTATTTGTAAATACAAGAGATGTCGTAGAGTTTGATAGTAGTGACGACGAACCTTTGTCGTCCAGGGCAAAAAGAAGTCGTCGACTACTGACAGCCAGTTAACCCGACATGGCGTAAATGTGCACCCGCCTATACACTTGTTACTTCTGACACGACAGTTACAGACAGATGCAGGTAAAAGAGCAGCTGAAAGATTTTACACCGGTTCAAAAATTTAGAAAATATTTGATGATGATGTGAGGAAACCTTATTATCTCAAACACAATGTTGTATGTAGGGTTTGCTCCCGGGAATTCCCGGTACTCATTTTTCCCGCAGTCCACAGTACTCAGCTTGACTTCGCCATTCGCACGCCGGCCGCCAGTCGTCTCGCCAATCGCCGTCGCCGATAGATGTATCGACGACGGCGATTGGCGCAGGCGTTACGGTCACGACTCACGTCATCATCATTCAACGTTGTGTTGCCGTGGTGTTCATATGCCGCTCGACATCGTCGGTTCACTTGTTCCCTTTATTTAACCGCTTAGTGATTTAAAGGTTTTAAGATAAGCGTACCTAGGTATATTTGGAATTACGAAAAAGTAATTCGAAGAGGAGTTAGTTATATTACGCAAAAGTGAGTACGAAATTATAATTATTTGAACCTTTTTAGTTGATAAGTGCCTAAATAAGTATGTTAGTGAGCGTGATGTAATCAATTTCGATTCTCAATGTATTTAAGAATAATATGAGAACAATGTTGCTTTTGTTTAGTAAGGCAAACCGACTTTTTTCGTTACAATGAAGGTACCGCCACTGATTGGGTTGTGTGTGTAATTGTTATTTATATTATAATCCTGCTTCCTATTAATATTTTATACGCGAAAGTGTGGATGTTTGCTGGATTGCTTTATACTTTTTTGGCACTGTTGGTAGTTTTTAGAAAATACTTTTATCTTAATATTTTGTTTAAATTACTGTTTGTTGCCATAAAATAAATAATCGATAAAAATGAATTGCTTATTTGGATGTTTGTTGACAACATGAAAACAGCATAATTGATTTTGATGAAATTTGGTACGTGGTTAGATTATCATAGAATTAGGTCTTATAGTAGGTCTCCCGTACTAAAAGTTACACAACTTCACAAAAAGACGTCCAGTTTTTGTTTATTTGTTGCTTGTTACTCAATGTCGTTAAAACAGCTGAACCGATTTCCTAGTAGTTATTTACACATTTAAAATTATTTTATTTTCTTTCAGCGATGGATTTTGAGGAAGTTCCATTTAAGAGTGAGAACACTTTATCAGTCTGGCATAATTTTTTGAGAAGCAAATGTAAAAATCACGCGCGGTGCAAAATATGCCTCAAAGTATTAAAATGTGCTGGAGGTTGCACTACTGGCTTGCAAAAGCACTTAAAAGGTGTTCATAAAAACATTTCATCCAATAACAGTGGTTCATCTACTCAGAATAATTGTTCTACTAGTGCATGTACATCAAGGGCGGAAGAGGATACTATTCTAATACCAAAGAAAAAGACTAAGCTGACTGATTTCTTCGACTCAACATCTAGACCTACGACAGAAGATACTGTCTCTCGCATGATATCTTTAGATGGCATACCTTTCAGGACATTCTGTACATCGGAAGATCTAAGACGACTTTTTAAAAACGAGGGGCATCATTTACCAAAGTCTCCTAATTCTATAAGGAACATGGTTTTGGAGGTAACTGCAAAAGGTAAAAAAGCTTTAGTAGAAGAAATAAAGAAAATTTTATCGGATGGTGAGAAATTCTCCATAAGCTTTGATGAGTGGACATCGAACCGAAACAGGAGATACCTCAGTCTAAATCTACATTCAGAGCGGCTCCATGGAGATTTTAAATTCCGAAATTTAGGATTTTTGCGCATCCACGGCTCAATGACTGCCGAGAAAGCAATTAAAGAACTCAGGAATAAATTGCAGAGCTATGGACTGTTGCTCGAGAAAGACATCGTAGCTATTACCACAGATGGATGCAGTTTGATGTCGAAAATTGGAAGACTTCTCGACTCGCATCATCAGAAATGTCTTGCGCATGCAGTTCAGCTGGCAGTAGTCGACGTCTTTTATAAGAGAATACCGATTGCAGTTGACATTAATGTAATACAAGGGCAGGAAAGCGAAGATGAAGACATGACCTTAGCTGATTTAGCTCGTCTTTTAAATGAAAACGTAGGTGAGAGTATTGAAAACTCTGACAGAGAAGACGATGATGACGGAGTGGCATTTGTAACAGAGGCGGCATTGCAACAAATTGAACAGTCTGAGTTTAGATATCATGATATTTTGTCAAAAGTTAGAAAAACTGTTAAAATTTTTAAAAATTCTCCGAAAAAGAATGAAGAATACCTTCAAAAATATGTTTAATCTGAATTTGGAAAGGAGTATCAATTGAATTTAGATGTTCAAACTAGATGGAGCAGCGTCGCCAATATGTTAAGCCGATTTTTAATGCTGCGTGATTGTATCACAAAAGCTCTCATTGACTTGAAGGTCGATGCGGAGTTCACGCAAGAGGAATGGGTACTATTGAGCGAACTCCTTGAAGTATTGGATACTATGAAAACCATAGTTGAATCACTGTGTCAAAGAGATGCGACGCTATTGACTGCAGACGTAGCTATGAAATTTGCCCTTGAAACTTTTGATAACTTGAAGTCTAACTTGAGTATAGAGATGTCCACAGCCTTGTAAAAGAGATACCAAGAAAGACGTCTACTTGAATCATCTATTATGCAATATTTAGCAAATCCAAATACATATTTTTTTAACATTGACAACATGAGCGATGAATATTTGAGGATCTTTCGGCGACCTGATGGTAATGAAATGCATGACAGAATTGTAAAACTGTTACATCGTACATCTAGCGACTGTTCTGCTGATGAGGAAATTCATGATTGTGAAGTTCTTACTCAACCTTGTTGTGCTTCACACAGGGGTCTCAAGGCCAGCAATTGAGTACGAAAGATGTGCTTAATTTGGCAATTAAAAAGGCGTTGTCTGAACCCGGGTCTTCTAATACGACTGCGAGTAATAGAGATCATCATGATCTATCAACAGTTGTAAGAGTTGAAATAGCATTGTGGGAAAATGGAGGTGAACGAGGTCGATATTTGTCTCTGGCTTATAAACACTTATCTACTATTCCTCCCACTAGTGTGGAACCAGAGAGAATATTCTCCTCTGCTGGTTATATTTGCAACCGTTTAAGAACTAGACTGAGCGACCAAAGTCTAGATGCCATCATCTTTTTGCGCACGTATTACCAACAAATGAAGAAATAATAATGCTCCTTTTTAATAATTACGTTCCTATTTTATTTTAAGACTGATTTTATGTGGGTTTTTTTAACTCAAAGACTTATTTTTAGGTAAGTAAATAAATATCTTCTTTTGACAATACCTTACAAGCACAAAGTATCGTAAAAAGTTTAGCCAAAGATAATAGCGGCCCATCCACTAACGCTCATTCCTGCCGAATGAACGCCAGTGGATTTGCAAGAGCGAGAAAGAATGACGGTATTATAACCCCGCGACCCCTCCCGTCGTGAAGGACGCGACGCGCTCTGTGATCAAGTTAGTGCCTGTTCATTTGTCCGGCGTGATTGAGCGCGCGTTTGTAATCATTTTGTTTGTGTCTGTCGTCTCGGAAGGAAAATGGATTCCCAACAAGAAATCGACGATAAAGCTGACATTAGAAATGTGCCCAAGCACATAGTAAAAGAACTAATATGTACCTACAAATCTCACCCTGCCTTATGGCAAATTAAAAATAAAGATTTGTACGGCAACAGGAATTTAAAGTACAAAGGGCATCAAGCTTTGGTCAATGTATGGAAAAAATATGATAAAGACGCTGACATTAAAATGGTAAAAAATAAAATTCAGTCATTGCGGGGGTCTTTTCGCAAGGAATTAAAAAAGGTAAGTGTACTGTGGTGTAGTAACCTTACTGACTTTTTGATGAAAACCTTAGTAGGTACCTATATATTACGTAGGTATCTATTATTATAGCTTTACAGATAAAAAGGGATGTTGTATCAATAAAAAACCTACTTAATTCTAGTAATATTAGTTTATTGTTTTAAAGGTATGAAGGTACATTAGGTTGATAGCATCATACTTATTATAATTAGGTAGGTAGGTATATAAATTGTGTTACAATAATAGGTACTTATCTATGTTTATATTTTTAGATCAAAAACTCTCAGAAATCGGGAAGTGGCACAGAAGAGACATATAAGTTTCATTAAGGTACTTCTCATTGATGACCTTTTTAACCGATCATGAACAGCCAACGGAGAGTTCAGATAATTTAGATGAACAAGAATTGACACAAGAAGCAGTAACACGTCAAGACAATGATAATGGGACTGCTAATGCACAAAAGGTTATTATCTACTTAAGTACCTACTATTATACAGGGTGTTGTGTAATCACCGTTGTCCTTCCTGGTTAGATAACTGCAAAATAAAAATATAATAACCAAGTTTACCAAAAAATATTATAGTTTTACGCCTTTAATTTGTCAGCAAAGGCCCACAAACACCCCGTATATGTTTTTTAAATTTTCAAATGGACGATTTTTTTAATTTTGCCAAGGTAACCTTCCTTCCTTTATTACTGAAATAAGAAACATATCGATCTCTATTTTCTCTTGGAAGTAAAGGCGGACGACCACGATTAACATTTTGTAATTCGACCAATTGAGGCACGTTTTCTTCGTACCTCCATTCGGCAGTGTGTCGGATTTCGCCAGTTCGCTTGTCGATGCTATCGACAGTCTGTGGTGATAAGTAAAATTTGCTTTGGCGACACAAATAATTGTGTAATGCACAAATCGCTAAAACAACTTTGTTTACGTTTTCCACTTTAATATTCATTGGTGAATTCAGTACTCGAAATCTAGAATTTATAATGCCGAACGCATTTTCGACGACATTACGCGCTCTAGAATGGCGAGAATTATATCTTTCATTCATAACATTAGAAACACTTTCATCCTGACTGAAACGTTTTAAGATGTGTTCATGTGCGGGAAAAGCATCATCAGCCAAAAAAACGTAATTCATTTTTTCAACATTATCTTCACGTTCAGGGATATGAAGCCCGTCATTTGTTAGCATCCGCCAAAATGAAGTGTATTCAAATACTCCTCCATCTGAATTCCTTCCATTTTTTCCTACATCTGCGAATATAAATTCATAATTGGCATTAACTATAGCCATGAGAACTACGCAGTAAAAATTTTTATAATTGTAATACAGTGCTCCAGTATCAGCGGGGCATGTAATTCTTATGTGTTTCCCATCAATTGCACCTCCGCAATTGGGGAACTGCCATCTCTCATCGAACATTTTGCCTATGTCCAACCATTCACGCTCAGATGTAGGGAACTGAAAAAAAAAAATAATCTAAGTATATTTTGCTTTTCATCACAACTAATAAAGGTTATTTTTTTCAGAGTGCAGAAGCTACTGATATTATATATGGTGATAAGCATGTGTCCGCAAAGAAAAAAAAGAAATTAGAAGAAGAAGAAAAACAAAAATTCTTAAATGCTTGCACAGCCGCTTTAGGAAATAATGAAACAGATATTGACGCGTTTGGGAAATTCGTTAGTAAGAAATTAGAAAAAATACAGAATGCGGAGCAAAAAATGTATGCGGAATCATTAATAACAAAAGTAATGAATTATGCTATACTCAATAAATTGAGCGAGTTTACGGATATCATTACAAATTATTCTTTTTTACGTGATACAAATACTGGCTCGAGCAACTACTCTTCTTCTACGTCAGTTTCAGTAGCTTATCCGCCAACAACTACTTTGGTAAACACATCAGCGAGTGAATATTATGAAAATGTTGGATCTTATGAAACCATCGAATGATAAATGATTAATTCGTTTTTCCAAGTTGATTTTCAAATAATAAAATTGTACCTACTATCAGTGTTTTCATTTTACCTATATCCCTAACACTTCCAATCAAAAAGGTATGTAGTGAATTATTTTAAAAAAATAATAGTGGTTTAAATACAAAAATCGCAGTCCGGTGCGATAGGCGTACGCAAGTGCACGTGTGTCAAGAATTTGCCGGTCACAGTTAAGGTTGTTTGTGTGTTTATCGTTATCTACGCCGCGCTATTCAGCGCCGTAGGCTTGAACTTACCTAATCTAAACAAAATAATTATGAGTGTGAATGATCCATTTATGAATAACAATGGATAGCATCGGTTTGGAGTGTCTAAATGAGGAGATAGTAATTGAGTGTGAGCAACAAGTTATGGAAGAGGAATTTAGTTCGAATAAATCTGCAGAAAAGCGACGCAGTTCCGATACCGCCGAGATGGATGATGAGGGGTTCACAACTGTATGCCGTAGCCGTAAGAAAGAAATTAGAAGTTTATCAGATGAGGATAGAAATATCGAAGTTTTGGTGTCTTCGAAACAGGTATTGCCGAAACAAATAGCTTTTGCCAAGTTGTTAAGAGAAGAAAATATACAAAATATTTTACGTATTAAATACAAAGGGCCGTACAAAGTTAGTATTCAATTCGAAACGGAAGAAATGGCCGAAAAGTTGATAAACAATAAAAAATTTGAAGAGTTAGACTATAGGTGCCAAAGAAGCAACTCAGTATCGATATGTTATGGAGTTATTAAAAATGTAGAAATAGAGGTTGATGAAAAGGAGATTTTAGAAAATTTTGAATGCGAATATCCTATTATTTCTATGAAAAGATTAAAACGGAAAGACGATGATGGAGCCTGGATTGACAGTGATTCGGTGCGTTTGGGATTTAAGGGTAATTCCGTACCATCTTATGTCTATGGTTATGGATGCCGATTCAGAGTAAATGCTTTTAAATTTCCTGTTTCCCAGTGCTCGGTGTGTTGGAAGTTTGGGCACTTGAGTCGGCAGTGTCCGACTAGGAGGATTATTTGTCCGAAATGCGGAGGCAAGCATGCTAATTGTGACACAGATATTTTTATGTGTGTTAATTGTAAAGGTCCGCATATTTCGTTAAGTAAAGAGTGCCCAATATTTAAGAAGGAACAAGAAATTCGAGAAATTATGACCCGAGAGAATTATACGTATCGCAGAGCTTTGACAGTATATTTAGCTACGAGAAGAGGAGAAGGTGCTTATATACATAAAGTGTCCCTCTAGAAACAACAGGACGGTTCAGAAAGGGAAATGAGCCCCATAATAAGTCATCCTACTAGAAAATCATACAGGGAAGTACTCGTCACAGATGCCATTATTCACAGAGAGGAAGTACCAGAATTAGATGCTGAAAAAGAAAAATATGAAAACACAACAAAAAATAGAATAACAAAGGAAGGAGCTCATAAACAAAACAAAGAAGAAAATACTGCAAAGAAGAACACAAATGATAGAAAGATTCTTAAAAAGAAGAAGGATCCCGTTCAGAAAGAGGACGATGAAAATACGGAGAGTCAAATACAAAAAGATACTGAAGAAACTAATGATGTTAGGCAGAATAAAAACAATTTCAAGCAGTTTTTTTCGGAAGCAAAGATAATTTTTTTTGAAGATAAGACAATGCAAGAAAAGATTCAGGACATTATAGTTTTATTTGTTAAAGATTTGTTGTCTTCTGTTGGTGAGTTCTTTAAAAATTTTGACGTGATAGACAAACTTTTTACAACTAATAATGACAGGAAATCCTAATAAAATATTTGATTGTAACATATTACAGTGGAACGCACAGAGTGTTAAATTAAAATGTCAGGAATTAGAGCAACTTTTAACTCAAGAAAAAATACATATTGCATTAATATCAGAATCATGGCTGAAGTATGACACTGATTTTCGAATTAATGGGTACAATATATTCCGAAAAGACCGCCCAGATGGTTATGGAGGGGTAGCTATAGTGTCACATAAGAGCATTAAAATTTTCGAAAATCCTGTGCAATTAAAAAATAGTTCTATAGAGGTCATCCATGTTGTTGTATCCAATTGTCACAAATTACGAAACGTTATTTTAATTTATTGTCCACCATCAATAAACACTGCGCAAAGTGACTGGGATGACATATTTAGTAAATTCCCCAAAAATTGTTTAATAGCTGGCGATTTTAACGCACATCATTCAATTTGGTCAAATCGAACAGATAATAAAGGTATCTTAGTAAATGATGCAGCGTTAGAATATGGTTTTGTTTGTATTAATAGTGGTCAAGCAACGAGAATTAAATTGGTTAATAATATTTTACAGACTTCTAGTCCCGATATCGCATTTGTTTCTTCAGATATTGCAGTGAATTTTGATTTTAAAATTTTAAATGAAAATTTAGGAAGTGATCATTTGTGTATTAAACTAAAGTATCGATTCTCTGGAACTAAACAATTTGTCAAAAAAAGAAATATTAAATTAGCTGATTGGGATGAATATAAAAACTATTTACAGAATAATTGGTCGGTGCCAGATTCATTATCTGAAGTGGAAGAAATATACAATAGCCTCATTACTCAAATAAATACGGCCGCTGATAAATTTATACCTTACATTAAAATTTGTCAAAATCCAACCAGTAATTTTACACCGAAAAGGTACTGGAATTCAGAATTATCTCGCCTCGTAGCTTGTAGAAGGTTGGCCTTAAGTAAATTTCGTAAAAATCCTACTCCGGAGAATTTAAATAGATTTGAAAAGGCTATCCGCGAATTTAAGACAGAAATCAGGAAGGCAAAATTTAATGACTGGCAATTACATTGTTCTGCGATAGATAATTCATTAACAGCCACTGAAATGTGGAATAAATTACGTTGGATTAAAGGAATAAAGAAAAGTTCTTATATTGTGTCACAGGAAAGAAATGAAGAATTACTCTGTAGTTTGGCACCGGACTATGTACAGGTGAAGTGTCCGTCTCTTACATCTAGCAATGCGGTCATGGAGGCTGAATTCACCTACCCAGAGTTATGCAATATCTTAAAGAAAAAGGATACTGCACCAGGCATTGACGAAATTACATACTCCATGATTTACTATTCTCCTTACATCTGTAAGTGTTATATTCTTAAAATATTTAATTTAATTCTAAAAACCGGAGTAATTCCGACTCAGTGGAGAGATATTAAAATAGTGCCCATACCAAAAGCTTGTAATGACCCAAATTTACCACCAAAATTAAGACCAATATCTTTGATTAATTGTTTATGTAAAACATTTCACCTGTTACTACAAAAACGCATAGAATGGTTCATAAAAAAGAATCAGTTACTGTCTCGCAGTACGACGGGTTTCAGAAGAGGTCAGAGTTGTTTGGATTGTTTAGCTAGACTGATTTCATATATTCAATTGGGGTTTTCGAAGGAAGTTCCTACATTAGTGTTATTTTTAGACGTAGATAATGCATATAATAATTTACTTATAGAAAAACTCGTTACTGAATTAGATAGGCTGGAAATGGGTAAAAGAATATGTATTTATTTGTGGAATTTTTTAAGTCAACGAAATTTAAATATTTTAAATATTATAAGATCGACCTTTAGAGGATTAGCACAGGGGGACCCCTTGTCCCCTCAATTATTTAATATCAGTACGGCAAAAATTGTTAAACAAATTAAGATGGTTCTTCAAAGTCAGTATGCTGACGATTTTGTTTTTTATATTAGTGGCTGCAGGAACAGTATATTGGAATGTGTTGAAAAAATGCAATTTGCCCTAAACGTTTTTTCATCATTATTAAGGGATATAGGATTAACTTTATCAGTTAACAAATCTAAAATATGTTTATTTAATAGGGGACGTAAAAACTATACACTTTCATTAAAATTAGATTCACAAGAGTTAGAAGTAGTTGATAATTATAAATATTTAGGATTTTGGCTGGATAAGGGCTTAAGGTGGGGTAAACACATAAAAGAAATATCTGAAAAGACACAAAAAATATTAAATGTTATGAAGATATTAACAGGATCTAGCTGGGGTGTACATCCCAAGCACTTGCGCAGGATTTATATTTCCTTACTTCGGAGTAGGATAGATTATGGAAGCTACCTTTATAATAATAGTGCTAAAGTTCATTTGGATAGACTCGACAGGATACAAAACCAGGCTTTGCGTGTCATAGGCGGTTTCATCAGAACCACTCCAGTTTATGTCATGGAGACTGAACTTTGTGTGTGTCCACTGTATGTACGTAGAAAATATTTAGCTTACAAATATTTATTAAAGGCGCAGTCTTTTAAAGATAACCCGACACTAAATATTTTGTCCGAACTCTCAGTGTTTTGTAAAAATAATACTTTTTGGAGAAATAAAAAATTACCCCTGCTTGTAGAAACGTGGGATCAAACAAGTAATGAAATAATAGAATCGTGTTACCCGCTAGAGATGTTTTCGCTAAATACATGGGTCAGTAACTTTGATGCGAATAGTGTGATCCACTCCACTTTGGAGAGCTTGACTGATCCGAAGAGATTGTATGATTACAATGAACTTAAATTTAATGTTATTATAGAGTTAAGAAATAAATATCAAAATTTTCATTTTCTATATACCGATGCCTCTAAGTCGGGTGGTAATCAGGGAGCTGCATTTTATGATCCTTCGTGTAGAGGGGAATGTAGTAATAATAAATTTAAAATACTGGCTACTACTTCTATTATGTCTTTGGAGCTCATTGCAATCTCACAGGCGCTCAGTTATGCGCAGCACATACCTTCTAAATACATTCTTATTTGCACGGATAGTAAAAGTTCACTACAACATATAGCTCGTTGCACCTCTAGCTATAGAGGTTCACCGATAGCTTATAAAATAATAGAAGCAATAATGACACTGATGAGAAAAAACATAACTGTGAGATTGCAATGGGTCCCGTCGCACATTGGACTTACGGGTAACGAGGAGGCCGACAGGCTGGCGAAAGAGGGTTCTATAGACGGTATAATAATAACGTATAAAGCTACGTTTTTAGATCATATAAATGCATATAAATATAAGTGTAGAATAGAATGGAAGGAATATTTCGATAGGAGTTCTAAAGAGAAAGGTATATGGTATAAGACACTGCAAGCCGAACCCCCTCGTATATGCGACAATACCGATTTCAGCAGACAAAACTGCGTTATTTTGTATCGACTGCGTTCCGGACACATTCCGCTTAATAGATTCAAGCATATGATGAGATTGAGTGATTCTCCGAACTGTTCAGTGTGCGGCGTGGTGGAGGACGCACACCATCTGCTGGCGGAGTGTGTCCGGCACGAGCCGCGACGTCGGCAGCTACTGCTAGACCTAAGTCTCAACAGAACTGACGTAGGAATGTTTCATAATTTATTGTCGCAAGTTAATAACTCAAAGGAACTTAAGGTTTTGGTGAGATTTGCATCTATCAGCTTATCAATTAATATTAATAGTTAAGAATTAGTATTAAGTTAATGTATCTACAATTGTATAAGATAAGATGGGGTTGTCATGTACTTATGTATAAAAACCTCTTAATAAATAAAGATTTAAAAAAAAAAAAAATACAAAAATGTACTTACTTTGAAGAAGTTATTCTTTAATACGTTAAAAATTACTGCACATGTTTCTGGGATGATACGACCCAGGCTTTGCGGAGATATACCATAGCTAAATTTAAGACACTCATAACTTCTACCCGTAGCTAAAAACCGCAATGTTACTGTAAGGCGCTCCTCGGCTGTTATACAATTTCTCATTCTGGTGTTTTGTTTCTGCAAATACGGTGTTACCATCTTGAGCAGTTCGTTAAAAGTCGAGACATCCATTCTTAAATAGTTCCTAAAATCATCAGGTTCATCGCATGCCAGATCTTTTAAAAGTCTTATATCACTATATTTCTCCTTTTCTAGTAACCACTTTTTTACCCACATTCTATGTCTTCTTTTAGGTTTAAATAGATATTCACTCGCAATAAAACTCAAAGCAATAGCAATCTGTTGCTTACGGGTACACATGTTGTTGCAAAATGATTAAATCCATAAATATAATTCAAAATGACGCGCATTCCTTTTAAATTACAACAATCTTCATAAAATGTTAGGATTATAACCATCCACAGAGACGCAATCCCTCGGTATGACTGACAAGATGCAAACTGACCGGAATGAAGGAAAAACGTGTGTATGGTCACTAAAGGATTGTTTTTCCGCATGCGGTGGCGTGTGGTGATAAAGTCAGGGGAAAGACCGTAGGATTGAGGTCAATTAGTGGCTTCAACGGTTTTATTTTATCCCGTCGCTTTTCTGTACAGTTTGCACGACGGGATAAGTCGGAAGAAATGAACGTTAGTGGATGGGCCGCTATTGTTTAATTTTATTACGATTCAACTTTTTATTACACAATCTTTTGTAAGTCGAATTCATAACTTATTTTGTCGAGTTGTTATTGTTTTGGTTGATTTATTATTAAGAAAGAACAGTTGAAATAAAGAGAAAACGTTTATTTTTTGTTAACCTATTCACATTTTTTGTTTTGTCGTGTTGTTATTGTTTTGGTTGATTTATTAATAAGAAAGAACAATTGAAATAAAGAGAAAAAGTTTATTTTTTGTTAACCTATTCACATTTTTATTAAAACTGTGCACAAATAAGGTAATGTTTTTCTTTTTTTAATAACCTTTCATTTTGGGTACCGAAATTCCCGAATTTCCCGGTTTTCCCGGTATTGGCTGCCGGGAATTCAGTAACACTCCTGAGTACCGGGAATTGCAAAGTTTGTATGCCAATCAAAATAATAGGCACACATGTCACTTAGACTCCATCGATTTGAAAAAGTTTATAAGCGTTTTGATAACATTAGGATATCATTATTTACCTAGGGAGGATTTATATTGGTCTTATGATGAAGATGTAGGTGTATCTATTGTATCAAACTTTTTGTCAAGACAAAGATTTAGAGATATAAAAACGAACCTCCATCTCGTCAATAACTACGAAGCAAGTACCAGTAGAGATAGGATGTTCAAAGTTCGTCCTCTGTGCGATATTTTGGTGGATTTTTTTTGCAGTGGGGTGTTATGCACGAAAATATTTCCATTGATGAATCAATGGTGAAATATTTTGGTCATCATCCCGCTAAGCAATTTATCCGTGGGAAGCCCGTGCGATTTGGTTACAAAAACTGGGTCGCTGCAAGTTCAAAAGGATACTGTTATACTTTTGATTTTTACTGTGGAAAATCGTTGGAACATTCTACTGAACCCTTAGACTCGAGAGTAGTCAAATCACTACTTCGTAAATTGGAAACCGACCCCAAAAATAATTGTGTATATTTTGACAACTTTTTTACCAACTACAACCATTTAGTTGACCTTAAAAACGAAGGTTACAGAGCTACTAGTACTCTTAGAAGTACCAAGGAAATGAAAAAAGAAAATCGAGCTTCGTATGATCACAGATTTGATAAAAGCCAGCTTATTTTAGTGAGGTGGAAGGATAGCAGCGTGTGCACTATGGCGACATATTTTGATACTATCAACCTATAATCTGGAGCCGAACTGGGAAAGATTCGTGGGGCTCAGCGTCAGAGATGTAGTGATAACATACGGACTACACTATGGTATACCTGTGGCCTTCAACTGGATGCGCAACATGTGGCGCATATATCGTGGAACATTGACTGTGGGGCAAGACATAGGCGGGCTTCTATCCACTATTAACTCTGTACCTGCCGCGGCTGTTGCCGTACACGCCTCCACTAGCAGTATAAACTCGGCAATTTTTGAACTTGCTCCCCTAGCTGCCCATTCTGTGACTGGCACAACCGGCATAATCACTCAAAGTGCCCAGAGAGGAACATCTGTGGTGGGAGCCCTTAGAGCTTGGAGCTCTGCCCCCAACTTGGCAACACCCATCGAGGCACTCTCAGCCGGGGCCGTAAGCGCAACCGTATCGATGGAGTCAATACGCGGCGCTCAGGTTGCCGCACAGTCCACCCGCTTCCTGTGGTTGTCTCGGGTGGCCTCTTGGGCCTCCAAACTACGCTTCGGCAGGAGTATTAAAGACCCTCAGACGACCAAAACCCCGGACAGCACGACCGCCCAGGCACCAACTACCTCGGCTAGAAATACCATCAGGATTTTCGGATACCGCAATTTGACACAACTAAATGATTCCATCCCCGTGGCCAAGTGGCAGAGAAGTGTCCACAAGCGCGTTCGGAGGGGTTGGTTTACCGCAACCGTGCGCGTCATCAGGGGGATACCTTCTTGGATATGGCCAACGGGCATGTCTGGCGTGATTGTTGCCGCTCATGGTGTGGCCAACCTCAAGACAGTGGACCTCAAGGTCAAGGCCTTTTACCCAATAACACGTCTAACCAACTTGGAAAGGTTTTACACAGCATCTTTGTCTATAATATTGAACAGTTGTTTTACGAACTCCACATTACGCCACCTCTTGCTCGAAGCAGACAAAAGTTTAAGTCGCAAGATGGTTGAGGTGTCCGGTAAAAAATACCTGGCTATAGATATAGTTTTTGACATTGAGAATCGTCGGCCGGGCGCCGTCCTTCATGCCTGTTCACCCATGTTCCGGTTGCCAGTGTTTGAGATGTCATCTTCACTCCTTACCAGATCGCTGGCCATGATCTTTTCTGCTAGTGCCATCATCAATGGTGTATTTTATTATTCTGGGATGCCCGCCTTTCTCGAGGGCAGTAAGGCGGCTTATCTAAACGACATAGCACCACGATTTAGCCCTATGGTCTATATGGCCGAAGTGAACGACAACACCGACGACACCCGTTTTAAAAGAGAGAGACCCAGAAGGGCATCTGGCCTTCCCCGCGGCGAATACGGGCCCATAATATTCGCCCCAACCCCGGAGTATACTACGGCCGTATCCAACATAATAACACACCCACGCACCGTCTACGAATATGATCTAGCCGCCTCAACTGTGTACAACACATCTGCTGACTATTACAGAAACGTTAGGTATTACCTCCACACCAACGTGGCGTCTCAAAAATTTGATGTGAATCCATACACTCTAAAGATAATACCCGGGACTAGTATTCTGGATCTAATCAAGACTGTTGACCCTTACTCTTTTCTTTACCCACGCATAAATATGTTGCGGGAACTGTTGGACGGGTACAAACCCAAAGCACACTTCATCAGACTCAAGGATGTGGCCTCGTCTGTCGGGACCCGTTTACCCCATGGATCTTTGTTAGAAATACTTTCTCTGTCGTACCTCACACATTTCAGGAACGACATCAAAGTTGCTGTGGACATATCAAAGTGTGATCTCAATTCATCAGCCACCACTGACCTCGTCACGTTTCTGTACAGCGATAAATACGCCCGCATACCCTTCTTGGTAGTCACGGAAGAACTTAGTGACGTTAGCAAAATCGCTAAATAATAAAAAATAATAAAAAAATAATAAAAACCTTTAGGACTTGTGAAACAATGGTCTCCAGAACAACGTCAAAACACCAACGTCAGTATCCCGAAATTATTTCAAACATTTAATAAAAATATGGGAGGAGTAGATGAGTTAGATCAATCCATATCACTATATCGGGTTGCTATACGGGGTAAAAAATGGTGGTGGGTCCTGTTCACATATATGATTGATATGGCTATTGCGAATGTTTGGCGTTTGCATGTTATGACTCATGATGATAGCATGGCTCAAATCATGTTTCGAAGATCCATAGCAAGTTTATTTACGCCAGAATCTACAAAATAAAACAAGGCCGTCCTATTCATCAGTTCCTGGGTTACCTCAAGATGGTATAGGCCACTACCCTGAAAAATTAGTAAAAACATTGAGATATGTAAAATGCCATACAAGAGTTCGTTGGCAGTGCAAAAAATGTAAGAAAACACTGTGTGTCGACAAAGTTTGTTTTGAACTTTGTTACGCTGCGGATCCCTATGAAGAACGCCGACGCAGCACCCGACCACAGTCACGCGGCAGCGGCACGAGGCGCGGAGTCAGCATTCCTCAGTTTACAGCATTTTTGCAATAGTTATTTCGCGTCACTTATTATTCGATCGTCGAATAGTCGAGTCAATTTAATTATAGTTTAATGATTGTAAGATTTAATTAATAAAATATTTTAAGAAATTTTGGTTTTTTTTGGAAGTCGAACTGCTGCGAAATATAATTGGCGCAGTCGGTAGGATTCGGAAGTAGCCCTCGTAAAGGATATCGCAATCGTGCGCGTGCGATCGCTACTTGACTTCCAAAAGTCTTTACCGAAGAAAGAAGAACCTTCGCGCAGCAGAAGACTGTATCCAGCCATCGATACGCCCAGAAAGAGCCGAAATGCAGCTTATGTGAGTACTTTTAGAATCACTCTGAATTTGCTCCTTTCTTATCCTTTAAGTACTTAATTTTATTTCCAAGATTTTCCATCCGCGACAATCGAGGACTTCTAGAATTAGTAGTAGATTTAAATTTTTAGATACGATTAGAGAAATTAGTGAAGAAAATTCAAATTTAAATATGGCAACTATGGATGATATTTTTAAAGCATTAAGATTAGTACCAGATTTTGATGGAAACTCGAATGTCCTTACTAGATTTATTAAATTATGTGATCAGCTCGTAGAAAAATTTGTAGTTCCAGGGAATGATTTAATTAATTTAGCTTTAATTAACGGTATATTAAATAAAGTAACTGGACCTGCCGCCAGGTTAATAAATTCGAATGGCATACCCGATACTTGGCAAGGTATTAGGACAGCTTTAGTGAATAATTTTTCGGACCAACGTGATGAAACCTCTTTATATAATGATCTTGCACTTTTGACACAGGGGTCTTCAACTCCTCAGGAATATTATGAAAAATGCCAGAACATTTTTAGTACCTTAATAACTTATATTAGTTTGCATGAGACGATTTCCACTACTATTGAGGCAAAACGTAATTTATATAAGAAGTTAACCCTGCAAGCCTTCCTACGTGGTTTAAAAGATCCTCTAGGTTCCAGGATACGCTGTATGCGCCCTGAAACTATTGAAAAAGCCCTTGAATATGTTCATGACGAAATGAATATAATATATATGCAGGACAGAAATGACTCACATACTGACCGACGTAATCATCATAAAATTAATAATAATTTTAATATGCCCGGTACATCTCGTTCATTTAACCCTCCACAACCACCACCTCAATTTTGGCAGCAACGACCTCAAAATAATATGTGGCAACCTAGGCCTATGTTCAATCAAAATCAAGGACCTTCTCGTACTCAACAAATTTTCCGTGCTTTACCCCCAAATTTTAACCCTCAGAGTAATGTCTTTAGAATCCCCAATAGAAATAATTTTTCATCGAATAATTTTGCACAGAATAATTTTGGACAGAATAATCAGAATAATAATAATTTTAATAATAGTAATCAATCTAATAGACCTGTTCCTATGAGTGGTGTTAGTCATTTTACCCCTAAGCCGTTACCCTTAAGAGGACATGACTGGACTAAACAGGGAAATCCGCCCCCATCAAATTATTTTAAATCCCGACAGTTAAATTTAAATGAGTGCTATGACCAGACTTACTGTGACCCTTACATGTACTATGACCCTAATGAATATTATACAGAACCCATTGAATATCCTTATGACTATTACTATGACCAACCTTCTTTACCTATGACTGAAAATAATATTAGCTATGAAAATTCTGACTCTCAGGACACTGAAAGCCAAAATCAAAATTTTCAGAAAACCCCGAAATCAGACAAACCACGATAGAAATTAATTTACAGACTCAAAGACAGTTACCGTATATTCAAATTAAAAATCCTCCACTTAAATTATTAATAGATACAGGAGCCAATCAATCTTTTATAAGCCCTAATGCAGTTAGTAGATATTTTCCTAATTTTCCTTGTAATTATGAACCATTTGAAGTGACCAATGTACATGCTACAACCCGTAACGATTATTCTATTACAATACCTTGTTTTTCAGAATTTAACGATAGAAATAATATAACTTTATTCATTTATAATTTCCATGACTATTTTGACGGACTAATTGGACTTGACTTACTTGACAAATGGGAAGCTAAAATTGATTTAAAGAATAGAAATTTAATTACTACATTAGCCAGTAATCCAATTTTAATGTACGATTCAAAAAGTTGTAATTTATATGAAGATATAATTCCCGCTCAAAGTTCTAAAATAGTTAGAGTTCCTATAAATGTTCATGACGGAGAAGCAATAGTTAACGAGCATATTGTATGTCACTGTAAAATAAGAGATTGCATTACTAAAGTTAAAAATAATAGAGCTTATATACAGGTAATTAATGAAAGTCCAAATGATGTAATATTTTCTTTAAACCAACCAATTAGTGCAGAATCTTATAATATAGAATGCCATAATTATAATATTGTTAGTGATAGAGCAAAAGCAGTTTTATCTAAACTTCGTACTTCTCATCTTAATCCCGAAGAAACTAAAAATATAGAAAATTTATGTGCCCGTTATGCAGATGTATTTTATCTAGATGGAGAAACACTTACATTTACAAATAAAATTAAACACAAAATTAGAACTACTGATGAATCCCCTGTACATGCTAAAAATTACCGTTATCCATATGTCCATAGAGAAGAAGTTAGGAACCAAATTAATAAGATGTTAGATCAGAATATAATAAGACCTTCAGACTCTGCATGGAGCTCTCCTATATGGATAGTACCAAAGAAGGCTGATGCGTCTGGAAAAACTAAATGGCGTCTCGTAGTAGATTTTAGGAAACTAAATGAAAAAACTATCGATGACAAGTATCCCATCCCCAACATTACCGATGTACTAGATAAATTAGGCCGATGTCAATATTTTAGCACATTAGATTTAGCAAGCGGATTTTATCAGGTAGAAATGGATGAAGCAGATATTCAAAAAACAGCATTTAACGTAGAAAATGGTCATTATGAATTTTTGAGAATGCCTATGGGACTTAAGAACTCTCCAGCTACTTTTCAAAGAGTTATGGACAATGTTTTAAGAGGACTCCAAAATCAAATCTGTTTAGTTTATTTGGATGATATCGTTGTTTTCAGTACTTCCCTTCAGGAACATATGGTAAACCTTGAAAAAGTATTCCAGAGACTTAGAGAATCGAACTTTAAAATACAGATGGATAAATCAGAATTCTTAAAATTAGAGACAGAGTTTTTAGGACACGTAATTAGTAACGAAGGAGTTAAACCCAATCCAAATAAAATTAAAGCCATTGAAAATTATCCCTTACCGAAAACCCCTACAGAAATTAAGCGTTTTCTCGGATTTTTAGGTTACTATAGAAAATTTATTCCAGACTTTGCCAGAATTACTAAACCCATGACCCAATGTTTAAAGAAAGACAATAAAATAACTTTAGATGAAAATTATATCAAATGCTTCAATCATTGTAAAACTTTACTATTAAATGACCCAGTACTTCAATACCCAGATTTTACCAAGGAATTCATTTTAACAACAGATGCTTCGAATGTTGCAATAGGCGCAGTGTTATCACAAGGTGTTATAGGTTCAGACAAACCCATTGCATATGCTTCCAGGACTTTGAATTCAAGTGAAACCAACTACAGTACAATAGAAAAAGAGTTATTAGCAATAGTGTGGGCGACGAAATATTTCAGACCGTATCTTTTCGGACGTAAATTTAAAATAATAACCGATCACAAACCACTCCAATGGATGATGAATTTGAAAGAGCCCAATTCTCGCTTAACGAGGTGGCGCTTTAAACTTAGTGAATATAATTTTACAATAGTCTTATCACGTATAGAAATAAATATTCATGAAGATCCAGGTTTAGAATCTATTATAGCTAATATGTCTCACGATAGTCGTACAGTTACAGCACCTGAAATAGCAGAATTATTAGATGACTCCAGAACACTTACCGTTCACACTTCCGACGAAAATCCAATTTTAGAAATCCCAATTACTGATGAACCCTTGAATAAATTCAAGAGACAGATAGTTTTTAGTATAGTAGGCGATATTAAAAGAAAACCCATTTTAACAAAACCCTTTGACACTCATACTAGAATTTCAATACAGTTATCCGAGTCAAATCTAGAAGAAGACGTAGTTAATGCAGTTAAAGAATATGTGCATCCCAATATTAAAACAGCTTTACCTTTTAATCCCCCTTTGGCAATGTATACAGTTATTCCTATTTTACAAAGAATGTTTAAAAGTTCAGCTATGAATTTAGTTTGTACAAAGAAAGAATTAGAGAATATAAAGGAATATTTAAAGCAACAGGAAATAATTAATAAGTATCATGATGGTAAAACAAATCATCGTGGTATTAATGAGTGTTATCTTGCCCTTTCTAGTAGATACTATTGGCCCCATATGAGAGAAGAAATTACGAAATTTATTAATGAATGTATAATTTGCGGACAAGCCAAATACGATAGAAACCCTATAAAGCAGCAATTTAAAGTAGTTCCCCCAGCCAGTAAGCCCTTTGAATTAGTTCATTTAGATTTATTTACAGCTCGAAGTGAAAAGTTCCTTACAATAGTCGATTCATTTTCAAAGTATGCTCAAGCTTATTATTTAAAAGATGGTACAGCCATTAGTGTAGTTCAAGCTTTACTTCAATTTAGTACCCACCATGGATTACCCATAACAATTATTACAGATAATGGTCCCGAATTTTCCAACCAATTATTTAGCGAATTTATTAGGTTACATAAGATTCAACATCATAAAGTTGCACCGAATACACCGAATGAAAATGGTTTAGTAGAAAGATTTCATTCAACTCTATTAGAGCATTTACGTATACTTAGATTAGAAAAGAAACATGATTCCGTAGTACTTTTAATGCCTTATGCAATTTTAGGTTATAATAGCTCTATTCATAGTTTTACAAAATGCAAACCAATAGATTTAATTACAGGACATTTTGATCCAAGAGATCCTTTTAATGTAGACCTTACGTCGCATCTGTTACAGCAGTATATGGTAGATCATAAAGAACGTTTGAAATTAGCTTACTCCTTAATAAATGACATGACTACTGAAACTCGTAATAATATAATGGACAATAGAAATAAGAATAGAGAACCTGAAAAAGAATACTTACCTGAACAACAAGTTTTTATAAAAAATCCTTCAGCATCCAGACAAAAATTAGCTTCTAGATATACTCACGATAAAGTTATGGCAAATCTCCCAATTCATATTTATACTAAAAAGAAAAAGTTACCCATAGCAAAATCCCGGCTGAAAAGAGTGCCTAAAAGCGCTCAATTGTTACAGGACAATACTGACAATACTGACGACTCTACATCTAAGCAGAACGCAAGAAATTCAACTTGAGACACTTGACGACGGACCAGGACTCTTACCTTTCAAACTTGGACAGACCAGGATCATTCACCAATATCACACCTTTTTACAGCATGTTAACCTAGAAGACATAGAATCTAAAATTAATTTAGTGTATTCCCAAATTCAAGATTTTCGTCCTTTACTTAACAATAAAACCCTATCCTTATATGAACCACATTTAGAATATCTCTCAGGCAAATTATATAAAATTACAGAAATATTGCAAACGTTTAAAGTTTCGCGTGTTAAAAGAGGTTTGATCAATGGACTAGGATCTATTATAAAAAGTATATCAGGTAATCTTGATTATACTGATGCAATTAAATATGAAAATGCTTTAAAAGTTTTAAAAGAAAATCAATTTAAATTAGAATCTGAATATAATAATCATATTAGTTTAACTAGAGAATGGTTACAGCATCATACTAAAATATTAAATACTATTGTAGAAAATCAAGATAAAATTAATAAGACTTTAAATTATATAATGGAAAAAGATTTTAAGAGAGAAACTGAATTAATTAAATACGCTCATTTATCTCAATATCTTTTCATTTTAGGTGATAATATAGATAGTTTAACGATTGAATTAGTTAATTTAGGAAATATGTTGAACTTGAGCTTTGCATCGAGCACAGCACATTCAATTATTAGTGTAGCTATGTTAAGAAGTATGATTTCGAAAATTAAAGTTTTATATTCAAGCGAATTTACCTTAGATATAGATTTGAGAGAATATTTTAGAGTTATGAGTTATGGATATTACTATCTAGATAATAAAATAGTTTTAGTTTTTAAAGTGCCGATTGTCCTTCCTAAACCTTTTGACCTTTTCAAACTCTCTGCAGTTCCTAACCGAAATCATCAAATTCTTATTCCCATGTCTCCTTATATAGCAATTCAGGAAAGAGATTCTAGGTACATAGAAACAGAATGCTTAAAAGCTAATTCGGCATATTATATCTGCGAGGAGAATCCTGCTCATACCTTCAATAATCATGATGAATGCATCCACACTCTTATTACGAAGCAGCAGCTCTTGCCATCCTGTAAACTTACCTCTATATCCCAAGAATCTGAAGCATTCGAGCAATTAGACCAGAAGCACTACATTCTTAGTTTTCCGAAATCAACTAAAATTCAAACATCCTGTGGAAAATTGCAGTATAAAACTCTAAATGGAAGCTATCTCGCTATTATACCTCAAGGCTGTTCCATCCAGACTCCAGAATTCACTATTTCAAATTCAAATGATATTATTAAAGGACAACCCTTAAGAATCTCAGATATCGTTCCTGTAAAAGAAAATCAACCCTCTGAACATATTTTAAATTTGAAATCTATCAACTTAGAAAAACTTCATAAAATAAATTCAGAAATCATGGCGCAACCGAAAATTGATTTAAGAAGCTCTCAAGATTTATCTATCTATCACACTACTATTCCTGTATATCTGATATTAATAATTGCTATCATTATCTGCATGACTATGTTCCTGTATCAGCGTTTTAGCAAGTTGCAGCCATCAATGGAGCACAAAGAGACTCAGAATCCTGGAGAAGTGAGGGTTGATCCATCAAGCATCCCAGCAACAATTTTAAGAAAATAGTTGCTGATCTTCGGGGGGAGGTGTTACGCTGCGGATCCCTATGAAGAACGCCGACGCAGCACCCGACCACAGTCACGCGGCAGCGGCACGAGGCGCGGAGTCAGCATTCCTCAGTTTACAGCATTTTTGCAATAGTTATTTCGCGTCACTTATTATTCGATCGTCGAATAGTCGAGTCAATTTAATTATAGTTTAATTATTGTAAGATTTAATTAATAAAATATTTTAAGAAATTTTGGTTTTTTTTGGAAGTCGAACTGCTGCGAAATATAATTACTTTACCACACCTAATGCACCCATAACACGCCGTTGTACCCAATCAAGTACGGGGCGTACCTGGAGGGGAGGATTTTGATTTTTCTAATTTTTTTCTTTTGTTTTTACTTTATTTAGTTTATAAAGTACAGAGAAATATAAGTTTTGTAATAATATCACTGCTGGTTTCATTTTGGCGGTTATGGGTTAAGGGGAAATTAAAATTTATAAAATTATCAATAATTATGGAGAAACATCCTAGTAGTGGTGGTGGTGATACTAGTGGTACCGCGCTATTTCTGAGTGAGGAATAGCGCGGTACTAAATATTTGCCAAGACGGTGACTAAAACTTCATTTAATTTATCAACGCTGCCTCCAAAACAAGGTGCTGCTCGTTTTCACAGTTTCACAGATAAATTAAATGAATTTTTAGTCACGGTCTTAGCAAATCTTTTGTATAGCAAGCCGTCCAGTGAGATGTTTTGATTACCGCCGTATAAAGCTGTGAAACATCATTCAGCAACAAGAGTGAGCAAAGATGCATAAACTTCCTCTCTCCCCTGGTTTTAAAATGGCAGCCATTTTAATTATTTCTTGGACCGTTATTTTCACTTGACCGATGCTTCTCATCTAAGTATCATACGAAGATAAAAAGGTCGCATTTGATAGGCAAACTCATAGACTACAAAAAAAACATAAGCCTTTTTTTAAACAATAAAAGATTTTGTTTACTAATCAATCGTTGTTATAACTTTCTGCAATGTACGCATAATAGCTAATTAAAATGAAAATCTATTCGACCAAGCATGTCGACATCCATTTCGTCTATGGACTCAGCAACGTAAATGCCTCTTAAGCAGTTAGAGAGTATGGGAGAAGATTACCCAACAGACCTACACCGACTGCTATGATATTCACAAGAATTCATTTGCGCTTAGCCAAAAATGGGATAAGAACACCCGCTAATGAATTTTCGTCTTTTGTCGCCGCATGATGAAGAAGAAATACTGAATTTAATAACAGAAGATACCAGTCTCAGGCGAATCGCAATTCAACTACATTTGCCAAAATCGTCTGTGTGGAGAGTTCTGAAAAGGGAAGGATTACATCCCTATCATTTTTGAAAAGTGCAAGAGAAAACTGACCAGTTTTGGTGTGGTTAAACAGAAGATTGCAACTAGATAATTTTTTTTTGTAAAATTGGACTGACGAAGCCACTTTTACTGGATCGTTACATTAACCACTGAAATGAACATCTGTTGTGCCCTGATTATTCACAATAAGAGAAAGTTTGCAGCCAGCATCAGTTTGCAGTGAATATTTAGGGCAGGAATCAGGAATGATCAATGATATCCTAATTCGGCCAATAATTTTGCCTTCTACAATGAATGGCTCAAAATTTTTGCAGTTTTTGCAGAAAAATTTTTTAGACGCACTCCTGGAGTTGCCGTTAAGTTATTGGAGGGGTATGATACTGCACCTGGACGGTGCTCCTGTGCACTTTGCAGTAAATGTGCGGAGCTATCTTAATATTCCGTGGCGCTTGGTGATTGGGCACGCTTGGTCAGGCCACCTCGGTCACCGGATTACCCCACTAGATTTTTTCTTGTGGGGCACATTAAATTGTACATCAATGCTGAATACTCGAGAAGAATAATTAATAGAAAATTATGCCAGTTGGAAATGAATCGAGAGAAAAGAAACAAATGATCCGACCACTGACAAAATATAATGTCTCAATAAGAGCTATATAGCATGCCTTCAAAATTAAGGAGATACTTTTGAGCAATGGCTATAGGCAATCGTTTCCTTTTATTATTATTAAGTTATTAAATAACTTTAAAACTGAATAACGCATTTTTTCCCTACTACCCCGGTTGATATGCAAGGAAAAAGGTCGTATTCAAATCGTCATAATTCCTAAGATATCTGACTTAGAGCAAAGACATTTACGGCCGTTCCCAATATTTGATCTATCTCTGGTTTTGCCCTACTAGAGATAGGAATAGCTCACAATTGACATAAAATATATGTCTGTAATGTCTAATCTGAGCTATTCCTATCTCTAGTAGGGCAAAACCAGAGATAGATCAAATATTGGGAACGGCCGTTAGGAAATAGGAATTAATGTTAGCTAATTACCTCCTCTATATTTAAAATATATAAAAAATAATCAGTCTAATGGGCTAGGTTTTTCACTTACAACCAATAATTAAAAACATTTACCAATAATTAATAAAACATTTTACCTTTGTTTTCTAAGATTTGTTCTACGAATATTAAAACATAATCTGTGTGAGAAATGAGATCTTTTTCTTGTTAATAGGACATTTACATAAGAAGTAAAATTACTACGAAAGCCCGGGTCTTTGATACCAAAAACATAAAATGGATGCCATTTTACAACAGAGAGAGATAGAGAAAATTTAACAGCCAATTCGTCGATAAAATATGCCAAGAAATTTGATACTGTGCCTTAAATTTATATAATTTCAATTTAACAAAAGAAACTTGGGCTCCGCCATAGTCAGGTTAAAACACAAACAAAAAATACATGTATTAGTCTTTATTACAACATCATTATAAGGACTAAAAATATTGTACATCAGCTTCTAGTTATTCTCTACTTTCTGACAGACCGCACTATATTTACCTTATACTACTCCTGTTTTTCAATAAGTGTATCGCCATCGAGTGACACGACACCATCACAAACTTGCACGGAATCTTTTTGCGCTATATCATCGTCCCGATCGTCATCAAACGAATTTATATTTTTAGTATCACTTACATCGTTCTTTTCACTTTCATCACTCGGCTCATAAGAATGTCCTTTCATTTTCTCGAGCCACAAACCCATTGAGTTGTCTTCGATTTCACCTTTGATTATATTAGGAAAGATCTGTTCATGTTTAAACCTCTGCACTGCTTCGTCCTGGTCATCCCAATCCAGAGTGTCGTGGCTCTCTTTATAACGCGCGCCGTAACGTTCGTAATGTACCTAAAAAACAGAGCATATACATTTTATTAATAATTATGCTCTCTTAAAATATGAGGATCGAAGCTACATAATAATATTATTTTTACCTTATCTAGGACCAGCCCTAAGCCTGGAGCAGTAGGGATCATAACCTTTTCTTTACTAAACACTTTGTCTAATATCGAAATATCGGTGTGGTTTCTAACAATTGCGATCATGAGCCCAACCATTTTTCGAATTTGATGCAACATAAAACTCTGACCCTGCAAAATAACACAAATTAATCGATGCGATAGAACTTGCTTTAATCATTGCAGTGTAAAATCAAAAGAAGTGTATTCATCTACACTAATATTATAAAGAGGAAAACTTTGTTTGTATAATTGTAATGAATAGGCTCAAAAACTACTGGACCGATTTTAAAAATTCTTTCGCCATTCGAAAGCTACATTATTATCCACGAGTAACATAGGCTAAATTTTATTTTAATTAATTGTAGATCTTATAAATATCTACAAAAAAGTCCGCGACACACTATACTTATCTATGTCGAGTGAGGCACAACAACAATTTTTTTATTTAAAAAATCTTGAATGTTTTTGGACTACATTTAAACGCGTTTATTTTACTCATGCTACTAATCCTTATCAAAATAAATTATGTAATCACTAAGTTACAGTTTATGTAGATAATATTTGGTCTTTGAATGACTAAAATTGGACGTTTGGTTTTGAAGTTATGGCAAAATTAAAATATGTATTACGATTTTTACTGGACGGCCCGTTGCAAAGTGGGCGTCATCAAGGAGGGGGTGCGCGTGCGAGAGTTTAGATCAATTAGTTCTTTTGAGAGCTAGAATATTATACGCTATTAACATTTTCCTAAATATTTGAAAATGCCTAAGAGAGCCAGGTCGGACGACCATGACGGCAAACTTGTATATTAGTCACTTCAATGAAATAATATGGGCAAAACAACATTTGCCGGGACAGCTAGTCTATACTAATATTATAAAGCGGAAGAGTTTGTTAGTTTGTTTGTTTGAACGCGCTAATCTCAGAAACTATTGGTCCGATTTGAAAAATTCTTTCAGTGTTAGATAGCTCATTTATCGAGGAAGGCTATAGGCTATATTTTATCACGCTAATACTAATACGAGCGAAGAAATAGAGGAAAGTGTGGAAAAAACGGGGGGAAATTATTTGAGAGGGCTTATTTGAACGCGCTAATCTCAGGAACTACTGGTCCGATTGAAAAAAATATTTCAGTGTTAGATAGCCTATTTATCGAGAAAGGCTACAAGCTATATTTTGTCGCGCTAAGACTAATAGGAGCGAAGAAATAGAGGAAAATGTGGAAAGAACGGGAGAAATTATTTGAAATGGCTTATTTGAACGCGCTTATCTCAGGAACTACTGGTCCGATTTGAAAAATTATTTCGGTATTCGATAGCCCATTTATCGAGAAAAGCTATAAGCTATATTTTATTACGCTAAGACTGATAGGAGCGAAGAAATAGAGGAAAATGTGGAAAAAAGGGGGAAATTATATGAAAGGGCTTATCTCACGAACTACTGGAGCAATTTTTATATTATTTGGCACAGATAAGAAGTAGGCCACGTGAAGGATCATAGGCTATTTTTTGTGGACTAATTTTTCTGTGAAATATCTAATTTACGCGGGTGAAACTGCGCGGAACGTTATATTTCGCGTGGTCATGACATCACGCCTAAACGGCCTGGATCCATTTTGCTGTATAAAGATACTTTGAGTCCCGAAAAAAAAAATATAATACATTTTGTCCCGGAAAATGTACGGTTCCCGCACAATAACTTTTATGATTTTCGCCTAAACTATTTAATCTATTTTGATGAAATTTGGCATGGAGATTGGAGATACTAATTTGAATCTGGGACAAGGAATGTTTTTGTCCCGGAAAAATGTATGGTTCCCACACAATACACTTTTCTGATTTGCGCGTAAACGACTCAATCGATGTACGGGAAAAACTATAAACTAAAGTCCACGCGGACGAAGTCGCGGGCAACAGCTAGTATTATATAATATACCAGTTATACCTTTACTAGCAACTCTGCAAATTCCATTTCAGATTCCATGAAAACTCTTTCCAAAGTGAAACTCATCATATATCTTAAAGCGGATGGATCTTGAAAATACCTGAAACAAAAGATTACAAAATTTATTTAATAATAAGAATATGAAGTTTTTAAAATTAATTCAATAATAAATATATGACTTTTTCTGTCTATGGTTGTCAAACTGTAAACATCACCTTGAAATGATAAATACATTTTCTATTTTTATGGCGAAAAGCAAGGCATTTACGGAGTAGGCTTTTTAATAAAAAGATATTTAAGATTTATACGTGGGAGAGCCATGCTTCGGCACGAATGGGCCGGCTCGATCGGAGAAATACCACGTTCTCACAGAAAACCGGCGTGAAACAGCGCTTGCGCTGTGTTTCGCCGAGTGAGTGAGTTTACCGAGGGCCCAATCCCCTACCCTACTCTCCCCTATTCCCTTCCATTCCCATCTCTACCCTCCCCTATTACCCTATTCCCTCTTAAAAGGCTGGCAACGCACCTGCAGCTCTTCTGATGCTGCGAGTGTCCATGGGCGACGGAAGTTGCTTTCCATCAAGTGACCCGTTTGCTCGTTTGCTCCCTTATTTCATCAAAAGATATAATTATTAGTTTTCAAGCCAAGTCCGACAGAATCGCCATACTGAAGAAGCTTGATTTTAAATATCCGGTCACAATTATACAAGTACATGCCCCAACTGAACAAGATACCAAAGCAACAAAAGATAAGTTTTATAAAGAACTAAATGAGTTGGTGCAAAATACAAATAAACAAATTATGTATATTAATTATCGGAGACTTCAATGCCAAGATCGGTATACTGATGAATTCATTATAGGAGATTACAGTAATGGTGAGAGAAATGACAACGGAAGCAGATTCGTAGATTTTTCTTATACAAATAATTTTATAATATTTAACAGCATTTTTAGGAAAAAATAATCTAGGAAATGGACATGGATGTCGCCTAATCGTAAAGATAAAAACGAGATTGATTTTATATTAACAACGAGCTTTTGCCCGCGGCTTCGCTCGCGTTAAGAAGTATTATTATATAAAAACTTTCATCCCCTATTTTAACTTCTTGGGGTTGGAATTTATCAAAATCCTTTCTTAGCGGATGCCTCCGTCATAACATCTACCTGCATGCAAAATTTCAGCCCGATCCGTCCAGTGGTTAGGGCTGTGCGTTGATAGATCACCATGTCAGTCAGTCACCTTTGAGTTTTATATACAATGTGTCCCGACACCGGTGTCCGATCCTTTAATGTCATGATCTATGGCATATTTTATCGACAAATTGGCTCTCAAAATTTTTCTCTCTCTCACGGTTGTAAAATGGCAGCCATTTTAGTTTTTCTTGGGCTTTCACACTAATCTGACCAGTACTTCTCATGTAAATATCCTATGAAGATAAAAAAGGTCTCATTTGATAGCTAAACTTGTGGACTACGCTTACACAGGCAATATGTTATAAATTTCGTGGAATCAAACATAAAAAAACCAAAGTTTAAGAAAAAAAATTGTGCATTTTTTAATTAATACGCACACTACATAACAAGTAACAACTGTATTTTTAATGTTAAACTTATATCCTGTAAAATTTAAGTGGTCAGTGAAAAAAGACTTATTATTATTATTATATGAAGAAACTTTCTATACAAACAGATAGAGGATTTGATCCAGGAATATTTTTCGGGGCCGATTTTATTTCTGTGCAAAACTGTCGTATTTGAATACAGATAAATTGCCCAATTTGGCAATATTCATTTTTAAGGTTTCGTACCCAAAGGGTAAAACTTCGATTATTAACTTCCATAAATATTATATCACGGGGAGTGCTCTGAGGAATTGTTCGGAATCATACCACCTGCAGCTTTTCGCCATCGTCCCAAAAAAATATACCATCCTCATCACCTTGATGGGTGGCAGTCTTCCACCGTGCGTTTCTCGCGTAACTTTCTGCCGCGCACTGTAAAACTCTGGAACAAACTGTCACCAGCAGTATTTTCGGACCTATACGACCTGCAAACCTTCAAGAAAAGAGCGTATTCCCTCTTAAAAGACCGGCAACGCATCTGCAGCTCTTCTGATGTTGCGAGTGTCCATGGGCGACGGTAGTTGCTTTCCATCAGGCGACCCGTTTGCTCGTTTGCCCCCTTATTTCATAAAAAAAAGACTTCGATAACTGTCCGTCTGTGTGCCTGTCTCCAGGCTGTATCTGAAGAACCGCAACAGCTGAATTAAGATATTTTCATTTTGTTTAAATCTGTTGCCCCTAAAATACTAAAACATAAACGGATAATGGTACTGGTAGCAAATTGTCCAAAATAGACATTGTTTATGAAGTACTAATAACTATAATAATATTAATAAGACTCTCAACCAGCTAGTCACTTCGGAACCAATTGTTGAAGAAGACGAGTCATCAAAATATACAGGGTGCAATTAAACCTTCCTGCCAAATTTTTTCCAGGGCTTAAGAATCATTAGGAGAGTCCATTTAACCAAAAAAATTGGGTGTTATTTTTTTTTCAATGACATATTTTATCCCATTTAAAATCGTTGCAGAACGGTCACTCGCAGCGCGGGGGAATGAGAGAGAGTGCGCGCGCGGAGACACGTCACGCGCGGCCGACGCATCGTGTCCATTAATTGTAGTGTTTTTTAGGATAACTTTCGGAAGATATTTCTCAACATTATAGTACTGAGTGACCATAAAAGAAAAATTACGTGTATTTTTATTTTTAACAAGGTTTAATATATCAAAATTTGGCAGGAAGGTGTAATTGCACCTGTATAGAAGATCCTGAGAATATGCATTTCCTTCGTGTTGATGATGTTGTATACATTAATAATATTAATATGCAACTACAGACGCGCACAAAATTTTAAGCAAAAAACTCCACTGTCGGAAATTATTCTTAGTACTATATATAATAATTATTCTTAGTACTTAATATAATTACAACTTTAAACTTTACTGTCAGGCGTCCGTTAGAGGCCCCATTTAATATTAGAATAGATGCTAATGGAATCCAAACTGTGTTTAGGACTAACAACACCGCCATACAAACTAAAGTTTATCTATTATCAAAATGAAGATTTAGAGGGAACACCAGTACAACATTTCATAGTTTTCCTTTGGCTCCTGATTGCTCTCAAGTAGTATCACCCTCAAAATTCTCTGTCGGGCATCAATATCAGATAAGAGTATTCACAAGATGCTCATTTGGGTTCTTTGGAGAGAAAAAATCCTCGGAAGATAACAGAGTGCTAGATAAATTAATTGACATTCCCACCCCAAAATTAACAGAGACGGTATTTAGCTGGCCGGTAGGAACATTTAAAGAGATATCCATCTCTTTCCATTTGAACTCAGATATTACTGTTAACATTACGTCGCAAGCAGTGCGGCAGCAGCGCTGCAGCCGCAGTGCTTGCGACGTATTGTGAAGGCAGCCTTAGAGTCGAAATATTTTCGGCATTACACGTATCCATATTTTTGTTCGAAGTTTTTAATAATCGATTCTGAGGGTTTTTAATCCTGTTGTGCCGGACCTCGTCAGGTTGGTCCACTAAATTAGATCGGCATGATCTCGTTAACTACGATCATGTCGAGGAATACAGTGTCCTTGGAAGACATGACCAAAGCGTTTTCGGACGCATCTGTTTATGACAGACTCTCTTCAGCTGTGCTGTAACAGAATGCTGGATAAATTCATTGACATTCCCACTTTTACCAGAGACGGTATTGAGAGCTGGCCGATAGGAACATCTAAAGAGATGGATGAGGTTCCATTTGAACTTAGATATTACTGCTATTGGTGCGGGAAAGAATATCCTGGAGAACACAGAATGACATTTGGGTCTCATATTCAGGTAGCAAGATATCCAGACGGTACAATCAACTCCAACCCAATGTCTATTTTGATGGATCCAGATATTCCTTGCTCAATTGGAGGAGTCGGCCACGTGTCCATTAAAAATTCATAGTGTCACCGCAAGGGCAATATCATCAGATGAACGAAATAACCTTGATGAGGATTCCCTCTGTCAACTTACAATTTTCACTGGACTCAGAGGCCAAACCTTTTACCTACAATTTCCTATTTGCCAAATATGAGATAGAAAGAAGGGAGGGTATTTACTCTCAATTGACAGTGGCTTTAGCAAATGGAGCAACTTATTGAGGGCATCTGGAGGACCACAACAAAGATCACGGAGCTCTATAGAACTAGTCAGTAAACAATAAGAAGGTTAAAGATGTTCTTGAATAACCCTAACCATAGGATCAAAAGAGGCACGGAGTTTTAGGAGTTTGCTTCTGATATCAGAATTTCAACAAGCTACGCCCAATTGAGATATGAACAAAGATTTGTGGTAGATCAGATGAAAAGGAATTTAGGATCGCTTCAGAAGGTAATTTACTAATTTGTGAGTCTATGTTTACAAAGTGGATATCCCTGATACCTCCTGACCTCCCCAGGAAGGTCGCACAATATCTCTCAGGTACACACACAAATGTAGCATCACAGATCTCTACCACCACCTATTAATCCTGATCTTAATGTAACAACCCCCTGGTGAAGTGATTGGATGAGGCATGTCATCATATCCGCGGATTCTGGGCTGATTATCATGATTTTGGCCCCGTCGTTAATTAGTTTTTGTAGACATATGCTAGAGCAGGAGAGAGAGAATTGGAGTAACAGTTGTTTTCTAATCAACCAAAGAGTGTCAGATTGATTCCTGTCCGCAAAACAAAATACCATGATTCCTGAATAGGATCTGTCCAGTGGACGATCGGACTGTTATGAGGAGGTTTCACTCCGAGCCGCAACTGTAAAGATGTATGACTAATCAAGCACAGGGACTCGTTGTGTTGTTTGTAAATATATTCATTTGAAATTAGTCAGTCTAACTTAAAGGTTAAAAATTTCATAAAATTAATAAATGGCTAAAAGCAAAGTTGATCAAGACCCACGAACTAGTATCGCGACCCTGAGAACTGACTGCCCAAGAAAAAATTTATTAAGCCTTGTGGTTTATTCATTGATAAAGTTTTGGTTTCTTGGGGGCTTCACCAGATGGTCTGACTGGGGACGACAAGTTAACGAAATAAAATCTCCTTTGACAGTAAATAAATTAGGCTTAAACGCAGAGATACGACACAAAAAATTAACCTTCTGGATAATAACAAAATCCGGTGAAACCGTTAATAAGAAACATCCATGGTTTAATTAAATCCAAGGGCAGTTAGTTACACATCACACAAAGAAAAATTTGCTTATTTACTGTATGGGTAAACAGAAAATCTGAAAACCGAAGTAATACAGCGCGACGATGAATTCTGGAATAAACAAATGAAAGATGAACTTATTAAATTCTACATAGATTGCTTGTTCCCCGAGATTCTTGATCGTGGATCTAGAATCTCGGGGAGCAAGCAATCTATGTAGAATTTGTTACATTTCCAGAAACATGAAAATTCGGGAGCCTTACATAACTTCAGAATGTTCACAACCAGACATAAGTAATGAAATCAAAGATGGAAACAATGACAGAGACAAAGACAGTGACGTTAATTTGCCTACCGCAGATCAAGAATATTCTTATAGACAAAACAGAATAGAAGACGAAGACCAAGAAATGGATGAGTATAATATCAAATCACTTGGTATGGCCATACTTCCTGTCTGATCATTTGAATGGCGAAACTTATGAAAATTTTCACAGAGAGGAGTTACCCCTCTTGATGATGGACTTGCTACTTTCATTAAGAAGAAACATGTTCTTTCAACATGATGGCTGCCCAGCGCACTACCAAAGAAGTATGCGAGCACGGTTAGACGACAATTATCCAAATCGATAGATTCGAAGAGGCGGACCAACCGCATGGCCGGCGAGGAGCCCTGACTTAACGCCGATGGATTTTTATGTATGGGGCCACATGAAAAGCCTTGTAATTCGACAAAATGACACCGCAAATATCGATATTCTGAAAAAAAAATATTCATGCGGCTGACGAAATGAGGAGGAACCTGCGAACTTTTGTCTTAAAGAGCAATTTAAGAAAAATAATGAGAATGTGTATAAGAAATAGGGGCGGCTATTGAAAACGAATTACATAATTGAATAATACAGATTATTTGTTTTGCATACACCTTAACTCTAGTAGGTCGATGTTTCGCCTTTTAAATAATAAGTGTTATACCTTTTTGAATAGCTAAAGAGACGTAAAAGTTTTTTTAAATGATATGCAGAAAAAGTTCAATACTTTTTTTTAAGTGCTTCAAAGTTAACAACACCTAAATGTTCGTTTTTCAATTCTAACTATATTCGGGCAGTTGTTTTAAACTGTTAGTAGTAGGTTTAGTTTTTATTGGTCGCTATTATTAATTTACTTATTTTCTAACTAGATTAATTTAAAAAATGGACTTCAGGTGCTGTAGTCCCAAAAAAATAGGCACAAAAGCCAAAAAATTAAGAATTTAAAAAATCTAAATTCAATATCTCCATAACAGTTAAGTTTCCGATACCTAATTATATGACCAAATCAATCAGAAATGACCCGAGTAATAACGTCCTTTAATAATCAGCACGACTTTCCATGTAACCCTGTATAATTAATTCATTTATTGTGCAGTGATATACATTATACAGGTTATTATAGTAATTAACAACTAACGCTATTATATAATATGTGTAAACGTATTAATGGTGTTAATAATAAAAAAGTCTAAACACTAACACGAATGAAAAAATCCATACTTCCATACTAATATTATAAATGCGAAAGTGTGTCTGTCTGTCTGTTAACTCTTCACGCCCAAACCGCTGAACCGATTTTGCTAAAATTTGGTATGGAGATACTTTCGAGTCCCGGGAAAGTATATAGGATACTTTTTATCCCCGAAAATGTACGGTTCCCGCGCGATAAACGAGTTTTGGCGCTCCGTTGCGCGCGTCCTCTAGTTGTCTATAAACTGTCTGGTACTTTTATAATTCGTCTTTACATACCTACATATTTGTATGATCTTAGTTTTATTTTCTAATCTCTTTCGTATCACTTTGCTAATTTACCCACTGTAACTTGTTACTTATCATTATAATATTAATATTATATTGAGGCTGGCTTTTGCTTTAAGGTACAAGTTGGAAGCCGGATACATGAAGCGGCAGCAGACGACGTGTCTACTAGTACTGGTTTCTATGTGTTTCTATGAAATACCCTCCGCAGCTAGCGACACTTTTCATAGAAATACATAGCAACCAGTAGTGTGCCGACGGCCGACGATATGTCCTCTGCCGGCGCTTCATATTGCTGCTAACCGGCACCTTAGAAGTAAGAGGTGACTTGCACTTAATACATTTTAGCGCCATTAATTAAACTGCAGATGATACACTACCAGTGTGTATCATGGACAGTAGTCAATAAGAGAAAAATGAAAAAATAAGTGAAAAGTAGAAAAAATATATAATGTAAAGATAAAAGGTTTTCTTTGATGTTAGTTTTTTCGTTTATCGCGGTCCGCGCGCGGTTATGGCAACTGTCAAAGTTTTAGTCCTTCTTTTTTATAAAGAGGTTCATTGGCAACTCACTGAGTCGGCTTAGTGAAGAAGAAGCAAGTATTTTAGAAGTAAAGATGACTGGCATTATGGGGTGTTCAGAAAAAATCCCCAAATTAAAACTTTTGTTGGGAATACATTTTGTGTTTAGAGATTATAATAATTAGTGGAAATATAAACATTGAATGTCGTTTCTTTGTTTTCAGGTAAGATTTTTACAATAATGTGTGAAATAAGATGTTTCCTTTGATAAGTGTTTAACCAAACATACAGTCTCAGACAACTAAGGATAAAATGTTTTTGAGCAATCAATTGCTGAAGTGTTCTAATGAATTTGAAAAATGAGGCCAATGTATGCAGCCTTCAGGTTGAAATTTCAAGCTTATTGTTTTTAGTACAGAATATTACAAAGAAATATGAATTATCTAAAAAAGGAATTACAGAAACATATTTCTGCGAAATGTTACATTATAATGAGAAAAGTCACTTCATGAAATCAAGGAAATCATTTAACTGAAGGAATATCACCTGATATAATATAAGAAACAGCCAAAAGGTTAATACAGAGTCAGGCAGATGCCTATTTAGTAATGACCGATGAGATACGAACAAACCAAAACGAACCTATATGCTTAGAAAATTTCTTTAGCTGCATTTCAGGCTAAAGCCTGCTAAAGCCTATGGTTCCCCACAAATTCACATGAAATTTTATGGCTCTTTTCGTTCTGGAAGATTTTCTGTCTTATAGCCTAATAAACGAATGCTCAAAATGGGGGTGTGGTTGAAAAAGTCGAATGCAGAAATTATGACTACGGAACTTTGTTACGACTAGTTAGGAGATAAACATACTAAAAGTCCTGACCCCTCCTATGAGTGATTATGTTGGTTACTATTTTTTGTGTACAACCAATGTCAACCATATTAAAATTATTAATTAATATGTCAACCATAAAATTATTCAAGATGTATATTATACATTGTGTAACCAAAATAAGTGATAATACTTTAGGGTGTGTACGTGTTCCTTGTAGAGAGTTCACTGTGAAAGTAGCAGCTCTGAAAGACGAAAATTTTTTTTCACTTTTGTATGGGCAAGGGCCCGAGCGTCACGAGTTTCCCCATACAAAAGTGAAAAAAAATTTTGGTCTTTCAGCGCAGCTACTTTCACAGTGAACTCTCTACGAGGAACACGTACACACCTTAAAGTAAAAAACTAAACGATTAGCAAAAAATTAATAAATTATTAAAAACACTCGTTTTTGGTGACTGATTGCGCTGAAATTATAAGTGATATCGCTTTTGTTTATATGAGAGGCTTGTAGTAAATTTGTCAGGGTTTATTTCGTTCATACATACGTATCGAGTACGGTTTCTTATTTAAGTGGAAAATACCACGTTTCGGGACATATTCGCGGGCACGGGGGGGTGACGCACGTTTTATAATCTTAATCTCTTGACTCTCGGTAATTAATTTTGTTCAATATTGACTACATGCTACAATTATTATTAATATTAAAATTATTTCAAAATTTCAATGTTGAAAGGTTTACCTTTAATTTGACTGTCTCATATAGAAGTTGATATAGAGATGGTAATAAAACGCACAAACTATATAATATTACATTAAACGTATGTGTTATGTCAGCGTCAGTAATAACAGTTACATGACATTAAATGTTGTGTAATTTCGGCGTCTGCGAGACAGAGACGTAAATAAAACGGCACTTACTTTTTTTCAGTGAAGTTGTGGTAGTTTTTAGTTCCCTTGTAGGCCGCCAGTACTTCGTTCACTTTGGAATGTTTCTCGGCCGTAATCCGGTACGCCTTCCTGTCTTCCACCCTCGTGATGGCGGGCTCGAACACGTACGTGGGCAGGGTGTAGCTGTACGTGCGCGCGTTACACTTCGACTTGGAGTTGAACTTGTTGGTCGCTCGCTTCACGCTGAACACCTTAATGCACGGCGGTAATCTCGCGTTTATCTCCTCTACGTCTACTTCCAGAGCTGAAATTGAACTCTTCGATAAAATTCCAGAAAAAGTAGATAACTTAGATAAAAAAAAGGTGTCCGAACCTTTAATGTCATGATGTATCCAGGCATATTCTAGTGACAAATTGGCTATCAAATTTTTTTTTCTTTAACTTTTGAAAAAAGAACATTCCCTGGCTTCATGATACTAATCTGACCAATACTACTTGTACTATTATCTATTCTGTGCCAATACTTCATAAGAAAATCGTTAATTTTTTTGGCGCAAATCATTTAAAGCCTTCGCGAAATTTACTTTAGTTTTCGTTCTAGTAAAAGTGTAAGTGGATTTTGAGAGGGCTAGAAAAGTAGCATAGTGGTCTGTCACTGTAGTTTGTAATATAGCAATTAAGGCTGTAAATGTTTTCCTAATTTTTAGCATCACATGATCCAAACAACTCTTCTCCCTCGTTGGCAGAGTGTGGCCCGCTAGTATACCAAACGCTGAGAGAGAATTAACGTAGTGGGTTTTATTATTATAGTTCTGGTTCGATTCGGTTATTTTCTGTGCAATGTTTATATTAATGTCCCCCGTTGTTATAATATTCTTACTACTATTTATTGTTTCCAAATGAGAACATAATGCATCTACAAAATTATCTGTATTAAAGTGATGGAGACCGATAAATGCATAATCTTATGTTGTCAAGCAGATCAATCTGTAAGCAGGATGCTTGTTTCAATTTAATTTCCTTTACTACGGCTGACAAGGACTTTTTATGTAAACGACCACGCCATCATTTTGGTCAAGGTAACACATAGTAGAGAAAGCATCGTAGTTGTCTATATTCGGTGTCGGTTTATTGGGGCTTAATCTACATTCAGTTAGTACCAAAATATCGGGAACAAAAGATAGAGATGATATGGTTATGAGAAAGTCATCGAGATTACGATAAATGGACCTTATATTTTGAGAAATTACTGTCAAATCGTTTTTATTAACAGTCAAGTGACGAGATAGCTCGTTAGGAGTACAACTGCATTCTATTGTTCGTGCAATATTAAGATTGTCTCTATCATTCAGCGTATTTAGTTTATCTACCATAATTCAGTTTATTTTTTAAGATATAAATTTATTTAAAGAAATGAATTATATGTGAAGATTTTATGTTATTATTTAGCGTTATACTTAGTTTTTCAAATATAGTATAGTTCATAAGAGTATTTATACTTTTAATGTTGCATTGCATTGAGATAAGTAATATAAAGAAAAGCGTAACAAAATGTAATAATCTTATGTTGTGCATGTTAAAAATATTACGTAATGTGTCCTGTAGTTCAACGTTGGCCGTAAATAAGATCATAATTAATATAATACTAAAAATAATTGTTTCGAGGCTAATATAGGAATCATTAAAGTTGATATATTGATATATTGGATTGAAAAAGTGAATTGAATGTGAAATATGTTTGATTTTGTTGTAGAGTTCGTTGTAATATTAGTAAAGATAGGAGTAAAGACTTAAAGTTTTCGTGAATGTAACGAACTAAAAAATTATATACTAGTACAAGCAAGACATTGCCAAAACAATAATAATACATATAAATATAAGTCTTATCTAGTCATTTACTTTGTTTGCCCTGTGTAGAGGTTGATAAAAGTTCGTGGACCTGGTTTTCATTGTGCAACTGTATTACATTTGATTGTTCATTCTCTCTTACATACACCTTTCCATAGGCTGTCCAACAGAATAAAAAAATTTCTTGTTTTCGCTAGATCTCGGGCTAAGAAGTAAAGACGGGCAGCTTTTGGGGTTAAATGATCACATAGATATATATGGGGGTGTCCTGTATATAGGTGTAGTCCAATGTGCTTAGTACTTAGTTTGCTGTTTCTGTTTTTAGCGTTAAAAGTTTTCGCTGTTCTTAGTATTTAGTTTTTCAATATAGCTGAGTGTAGCTCTACAATTATCGGAGTATTACTGGATTGCCCAATTTTTCGTGTCAGTCTGTAAGTATCCTTAATGTCCGAATTTTCAATAACGCATTCAATCGATTTTGAGAGATTGACAGCCATGTTGATCAGATCTTTTTTGTTTTCAGCGGACAACTTTGGTACATTTCTATTTCAAAGCAGGTTTTACGACTATTTAATTGCAATTCTTCTATTTTATTTTCTAAGAGAACAATGTAATTATGGTATTTCTTTGCCTGAGTCTCCACTCCGTAATCCGTTGTGAACTCATCGTTTGGTGATGTAAGATAAGCAACTGACGCTTCTATACTTTGGTTAGTTTGTTGTATTTCTTTTAATTGAGCAGTTAGATTTTTTAGTTCATTGGATTGCGGAGTCGTAAAAGATGTTAACAGAGATTTAATTTCATTTTTGAAGTCGTTGAGTTGTGTTGTAATTGAGTCCTCCATTTTGTCTCTACATCGCTTTTTTCGCATGGAATTGTAGTCTGGTGGAGTAGTTATTTCAAAAGTACTTGTTCTAGCGAGGTCCGATTCCGAAGCTGATTTATTTAACACATTGTCAATATGCAATTGTAAGTCGAATCTACAAGACGGTTGCTTTTGTTCACTCGATGTTATACTTGAAAATAGCTTGTCGATCTTCTTGTTTTTAGTCGGAGTTCTTTTAAGAGGCATTCTGCTAGCAGCAAATTAGTTTACAAAACTCTCTGTAGATGGCGGGTGTGTCGGCGTCGGTAGTACGATAGCGTATGATAAATTAGAGTCGGCGGCTCACGCTTTCGTGGTCGAGTGGCGCAGTAAGCAGGCGCAACAACAACGACACTAGGTTCGTATCCTGTCGGAACCCCGACTTGTAAAAATTTCGCCACTTCAACTTACTTGCTCCACGCCAAGCCCTCGGAGACCACTGCTCAGGGGGCGAAGTCCTCAGGAAGACGCGAATCCGATAGGGCTCCAACAAAAAATCAACAGCACCGCAATATCAAAATCGGCAGGCACAGAAACACGTCCGTTCGCTTCGAGAGTCAAGACGGAAGAGGAAGGAGGAGGAGTTAAAGCATAAGAGATTTAGGGCCTGTTTCACCACTTTCTGATAAGTGCCGAATAGGCTATTCACCACTTAACTCGACAGATCAAGTATGGAGAATCTGTCAAATAAGGCGTCAACCAACCGGTGGTTGTACTAAGATTTTTTTCGTAGATATACGTTACAAATATTATTAAAGAGACAGAAATTATGGGGGCACATACGAGCGAATCAAAATTTTAACTAATATTCGAGGAGAAATTACGGGATTATGAAATGCATCACCAAGGTATTTATTGCAATTGTCTTCAAAATAAGTTAGAATACAATTAATCTGCTTGCTCTCATTACGCTTGTGTAATAATAGCACTAAACAAATGGTCTCCTTAGTTAATTTACCATTTAACCAGTTGGCTAAGCGTCATCTAGCTGTAGTGTTGATCGTTGCAGTCAACAAGTCGGCTAAACGTCGTATAGCCGTGTGATTGGCTTTTTTATATATATAAAGGAAATAATATTTCCTTATTTAAAATTGGCGCCCATTCATAGTGGCAAAAATTAATTGTGCCACAATTTGACAAACATCAAGAGGAGAAGCCGAAGGAGTTTTATCTGTGACAACTGACAAGCATTACCGAGCAAGTTTTCATATTTTTCAAGAGTTTTCATATTTTAAGATTAATAGTAAAAAATAGTTTAGAATAAACTTTAATTGTCGTTTTTCTTATTTCAGGTATGGTCAAATTATGTTATGTTATAGAATTATAGTATTATGTTGTAGTATAATAGAGAATAATAATAAAACTTCTTATTTCAGAACAACACAACGTTTATTCTAATTTCAAAAACAAATTGTAATAAAAACGTATTACAAAACGACAATTTGTTTATAAAAAACAATGGAAAAACTTCAATTCGAATTTACTTTGTTGCCTAGTAGTGATGGAAAATCTAATATTTTATGTATAACCTCAATTGGCACACCGGACAGCAAAGTATATGCTATACCAGAAGAATTACAAGGAGTTAGTCATCATAAGACCTTATGTTCTACTACATCCTTTACTAAAGTAAAAAATAGCTTAAAGAAACGATACCAAAAAAGAAGAATATGGATAACCTTGTCAAAAGAACTGTCCGAAACCTATCTAGATGCAGATAATAATATTCAATTTAATGACCAGTATTTGGAGGAAATAAGTATAGAGAAATCCCTTACTGGTAATACATTGCCAACGGAAACAGAAAGATTAGAAAAAATATTTGTGAGGTTCCTGGAAAATACTCAAACTAGCAGCAATAAGCAACAGAATTTGAAAAATATAGCAGAAAAATTTGTGATAGAAAAATTTACAACAAGAAATCCAAATGCAAGTCAATGGATTGAGATGTTTGAGAAAGAGTGCATTCGATGTGATGTCACAACCGATGAAAGTAAAATTGAAGTACTCCGATTATTTTTGGACAAAAGTTGTTTAGACTGGTACAATTCAATGATTATAAAATTATCAATGAATTCAGATTGGTCGCAATGGAAAGATAAGTTTTGTCATTCATTTATCAATAAAGGTTGGAATCCAGTGATATATGCATTATCTTTTAAATATAAAGAGGGTTTACTAGTGGATTATGCAATGAGAAAGGAGAAACTATTATTGGAGATGAGAAAATCAATAGATACAGATACTTTAATTGATATCATTGCGGCTGATTTACCAGAATTCATATTAAACAAGATTGACAGGGAATCCTTAAAAGACACAGTAGATTTATTTAACGAACTCGGTAAATATGAACACCTGATGAACAGAAGAAGTAGGATAACTCCAAGGAAATATGAAAACCAGAAGTATGTGAGTAAAAATGAAGAGAAAAGTCCATGTAAAATATGTGACAAGTTAAATAAAGGTACCCGTTACCATCCGGAAGCTACTTGCTGGTTTCGGTCAAATGAAAATGGACAAGTTAAAAAAAGGGACTATAAACATGTTAACAACTCTGTGATTGAAGCTGAATTGATAACTGACCAAAAAAACGAGTTGTAACACCATTAATATACGTCAAGCTACAATTGGATGATAAACTTGAACTATATGGAGTGTATGACTCTGGTTCAAATGTTTCATTAATAAATTCAAGATTCCTTAAATTAAAAGGAAAAGGTATTGGCAAGAATGAAACAAATTTAAAAACAATTAGTGGTGTTACGGAAACAAGTGGCTTGGTGAAATTGAAAATGAAAATGTTTGCATTAGAAAAAAATGTTGATATTTATGTTATGGATGAGGAAAAAATGCATCATGATTTCTTAATTGGATTGGACCTGATAAAAGAGTATAAACTGATTCAAAATGAAAATTTAACAGTTTCACAAAATCTGAACATCCATAAATCTATACCTACATGTGAAAGATCCCAGAAAATAACAACAAATGATAAGAGACAAATACAGAACATGATTAATTTTAATGAACATATTATAAAAGAAGATTTTGATATAAAGATAAAGCATTTAAAGGAAGAACAACAGCATGAAATAATTAAATTAATTTCTAAATATAAAAATGTTTTTGCAAAGGACAAATACGATATTGGTACAGTTAATGGGTATGAATCAAGGATAGATTTGATAATGGATAAATATTGTAGTAAGAGACCATATAAATGCACAGTAGAGGACAAGAAAGAAATAGAGGCACAAGTAGCTAAGTTACTGGAAAATAAACTTATTGAAGAGTCGTACAGCCCATTTGCTGCACCCGTTACCCTAGCGTTTAAAAAAGAAGACAACAAAAAGTCAAGACTCTGTATAGATTTCAGGGAATTTAATAAATTAGTGGTACCACAGGCCCAACCATTTCCTCTTATTGAAGATCTGATGATAAAAACGAGAAACTGTCGATTTTTTTCAACCCTAGATATAAATTCTGCGTTTTGGGCAATCCCGCTACGTATCGAAGACAGAAAGAAAACAGCTTTTGTTACCCAAGAAGGGCACTACCAGTGGACGTGTTTGCCATTTGGACTCAAAACGTCACCAGCTATTTTCCAAAGGATATTGAGTACAATTTTAAGAAAATATCATCTAAACGGCTTTGCTGTTAATTATATCGATGATATATTGATATATTCAAAAACATTTGAAGAACACATTAGCCATCTAACACAATTACTGGAAGCAATTACAAGGGAAGGTTTCAGATTAAAATTTACCAAATGCATATTCGCATCTGACTCGGTAAAATATTTGGGACATATAATCCAAGACAATTCTATTCGGCCAATCAATGATAACTTAATTTCAATAATGGAATTTCCAGTCCCTAAAACTCAAAAAAACGTACGACAGTTTTTAGGGAAAATAAATTTTTACCATGGATTTATACCAAACAGTGCTAAAATATTGGACCCTTTGCATAATTTGCTTCGGAAAAATGAAAAATTCATTTGGTCTGAAAAATGTCAAGAAGCATTTAATACTATAAAAAAGTTACTGTGTTCAAAACCTATACTAGAAATTTATGATAGGAATTTACCCATAAATATATATACAGATGCCTCATTGGAAGGCATTGGTGCCATTTTGAAACAGGTACAACCAAATGGCGAAGAAAAGCCAGTGGCCTATTTCTCAAAGAAACTTAATAATGCACAGAAGAAGAAAAAAGCAATATACCTTGAATGTCTAGCCATCAAAGAAGCAGTTAGGTATTGGCAATTTTGGCTGATAGGAAGATCATTCACTGTCTACACTGATCATAAGCCACTAGAAAACTTAAATTTAAAAGCTCGACCAGATGAAGACTTAGGTGATTTAACTTACTATCTGTCACAGTACGATTTCAAAATAAAATATGCACCTGGAAAACAAAACATAGAAGCTGACTGTCTAAGCAGGAATCCGGTATTAGAACCAGATAATAATATAGAAGAAAAACTAAAAACTGTTAACTTAATTACATTGGAAGATATTATATTAGATCAAAATAAAAATGTTCATATTCAAAATAACAAAAGTAAATTGATTGAAAAGTGCAATATTTACTTTAAGAAAAGTAGAGAAAAGGAAAAAGTTATTATATCAGAAGAATTTAGCATGAAGTTTTTAAAGAAATTGCACAATAACCTGGGTCATATTGGAATGAAACAGATGCAAAATACTGTAAGTCCATATTATATAACAAAGAATTTATTTGAAAATATTAAGAAAATTTGCAAAAACTGTGATACATGTGTAAAAAATAAATCAAGAGGTCAATATAAATATGGTATGATGTCACAATTGGGCCCAGCAAAGAAACCTTTCGACATTGTCTCCATAGACACTATTGGAGGCTTTGGAGGTTCGAGATCTACAAAAAGATATCTTCATTTGTTAGTCGACCATTTCACAAGACATGCATTTATTCTCACCTCCAAAACACAGAGTGCTAATGATTTCATCAGTTTAGTATCAAAAATACCTGAAACTTTCAATATTGGTATGATACTATCGGACCAATACCCAGGGATAAATTCAAAAGATTTCAAGAAATATTTAGATGAAAAACAAATACCTCTAGTATTCACAGCAGTTAATGCTCCATTTTCCAATGGCTTAAATGAGAGGCTAAATCAAACCCTAGTGAATAAAATTAGATGTAAAATTAACGAACAGGGAAATACAAGAGCCTGGACAACCATAGCCCAAGAATGTGTCAAGCTATACAATGATACCCCACATACAGTCACTGGCTATACACCGAGCTACCTATTATTTGGAAGAGACGTTGCTATTTTACCGAAAGAGTTGAAGCAAAATAAAATATCTGAAAATGATTGGATTCGAGACAAAAATAGAGCATTGGAAAATACTATTAAATCACATGATTATAATAAGAAAATATTTGACAAAAACAGGAAATTTCATGAATATAAAGTAGGTGAATATGTATACATAGAAAATGGGAATAAGCTAAACAGAAAGAAATTAGACGAACTAAGAATTGGACCATATAAAATTATAGAAAAACTATCTAGCACTATATTTAGAGTAGATACTGGACATAAAAAGACAGAATCTAATATTTTTCACATCACAAAGCTGATCCCCGTTCCTGAATTGGAGAAAACATTCGACAGCTGCAGTGCCTAGTGGATTTGGCTGAAAAATCTTTATGATTTTTTTTTCTGAGGGGGGGAGATATAAAGGAAATAATATTTCCTTATTTAAAATTGGCGCCCATTCATAGTGGCAAAAATTAATTGTGCCACAATTTGACAAACATCAAGAGGAGAAGCCGAAGGAGTTTTATCTGTGACAACTGACAAGCATTACCGAGCAAGTTTTCATATTTTTCAAGAGTTTTCATATTTTAAGATTAATAGTAAAAAATAGTTTAGAATAAACTTTAATTGTCGTTTTTCTTATTTCAGGTATGGTCAAATTATGTTATGTTATAGAATTATAGTATTATGTTGTAGTATAATAGAGAATAATAATAAAACTTCTTATTTCAGAACAACACAACGTTTATTCTAATTTCAAAAACAAATTGTAATAAAAACGTATTACATATATTCCATGAAAAAGACTATAGTTCTACAGAATTGCAAACAAAGTTACACATAGAACACAGAATGTTGCGCTAAAAACATTTCAAGGATGAGGATTTTACTGATGCCTCTAAAACAAAACTTCTTAGGACACCTGTCCCATCAGATGTAAGTAAAGTTTATGTTAAAAGAAATATCCAATTATTACAATTAGGTACTATCAGAGAAGTTGATTCAAAGGCAGATTGCGGACCTAAGTAATTTGGTCGCATTATGTCAAACCTATCAGACCGATCACAGCTAACATTGAATGACATAAGCTGAAAAAGTGACTAGGCCCATCAACTGCCTAGGAATCAATTTCCTGTGAAAATCGTACATCTGTGAATATACTGGGTGTCCCAAAAATACCGTCTCATAGTGACATGGGAGATAGATTAGCCTTATATCTTTTGGATAAAATAAAAATGACCTTAGTAAAAGTTGCTTAGTTTTCGAGATATTTGGATTTTTTTGGTTTTATTCAAAATCTCCATTTTTAGTTAGTTTTTATTTCCGCATTAGTAGAAATTCCTTTAATTTATTCATTTTTATTTTTTTTAAGTATCTCGAATAGTTGTTTGATGCATACAAAATAAATTTTTGTTAAATAGTAGTGTATTTTTTAAGAAAAAAATATTTTTGTGTTGCGTTTTAGCTCTCCCAAAATTTCGAACAAAATTTTGACAATCTGCCGTGAAAAAAAAATGTACTAAAGTAAACTGGAAAATAATTTTAAAAATTACTCAATTTATTGCAGATTTAGAAATGGTATAACACTTACATAAGAATTTTACAGAAACTTAGAAATTGCCATTTTTATCATTAAAGTCTAATTCAAGCCGGGCTCAACTATGAAGTGAATATTCAATATTCAAACACAATGAAAAGGCCACATGTTGTCCTTTGTGTTCGGCGTTTGTGATCCTGTTCTTAGGTTAAAAACTGAGTGAGATAGCTGTCAATGATCAACGGTAATGTTTGTTAAAGGCCTAATAAGTGCAAGGGAGCGCGCAATATGCGCTACTCTCTTCCCACATTTTACAACACCGTGTTCCACGAACGATCTCGTGGACTTTAGTACGTTCTCTTCCGTTTTGTGCGATACACGTGCTATTTTGTACTGCTCTCGTTTCTCTCATTTTTTTTATTACTAGGCGTTATTTTTGGACTCTGATTTGCTTTCGATTTGGACTATTGTTGAACTGATTTGGTGACAACAACGACGGTTTGCGCTCTTACAGACAGCTGGCTGGTTTTACTGTGCTAAGAATGGAAAATCCACGAGGTGCTGCTACTCAATTTACTCATCGTGAGTACGCCGACATGTACTTAATTTATGGGGAAACCAGGCGTGTTTCTAATCGAGGCGTAGTAACTTTAAGCTTACGATTAGCTGCAAGATTGTACGCGGAACGTTATCCAAACCGTACACCGCCATCGTATCATGTGATTGAACGATTGGATTCTGCCTAGAGAGAGAGAGGGTAGAGTCCCAGGAACTCGAGGTGGTGAAGGGAGACCGCAAACAACCGACGAAGATGTCGTGTTACAGCAAGTTACCGAAGATCCGTCAACATCGGTTCGTTTGATTCAAAGTCGGACTGGAATACCGAAATCATCTGCTCATCGCGTTTTAAAAAGGAACAGGTATCATCCGTACCACATACAAAGAGTGCAAACTCTCCTTACGAGTGACTATGCCAGACGGGTACAATTTTGTCAACGAATGTTGGAAAAAAATAGGGAAGATCCCGACTTTTTTCATAAAGTACTGTGGAGTGACGAGTCGCAATGTAGAAGAGATGGTTATTTAAACCTTCATAATATTCATAGCTGGCAGCTAGAAAACCCACACGAGAATAGAGAAGATCGGTCGCAACACATGTTTAAAATAAATTTATGGACCGGAATCTACAACGGTACAATAGTAGGACCAGTGGAGCTGCCTCCAATATTAAATGGTCACACCTATTTGGAATTTTTAGAAAACCAATTGCCAACGCTCCTCGGGGATGTGCCACTGGAATCATTACGAACGATGTGGTTTCAAAACGACGACGGCTGCCCAGCACATTACGCTCGAGACGTTCGAGCACACCTGGACCGCAGGTTCCCGAGAAGGTGGATTGGGCGACTGGGGCCAATCTTATGGCCACCACGATCCCCTTATAAACCCCTTATAAACCCCAATAAAAAAAATCCAGGGGATCTTAATCCCCTGGATTTTTTTTATTGGGGATGTCTTAAAGACAAAGTTTATGGTAAACCAATACGCAACGAAAGGGAACTACGCGACAGAGTCACCGCAGCGGCTCAAGAAATATCTCAGATAAGTTTGAGAAGATTAAAGAATAATTTTATCAGAAGATGTCGATTGTGCATTCGTGTTGGAGGTCGACAGTTCGAGCATTTACTGTAATAAATCTAAGTTCTAAAGTTTTTTTTCTAATTTTATTTATTATCACAGTGCCCCATAACAGCGAAGGAAAGAACGAAATAACAAATTAGGGTTGCAATAGTACATTCAGTTTTACAAGTCTACAGATACAAAAGATAATAAAGGTCGATAGATAATAAGATTGCGATGAACATTCCTGGTACTTTTTCATCTTCTTTACTACATAAGAGTCTGGCTTGAATCAGACTTTAATGATAAAAATGGCAATTTCTAAGTTTCTGTAAAATTCTTATGTAAGTGTTATACCATTTCTAAATCTGCAATAAATTGAGTAATTTTTAAAATAATTTTCCAGTTTACTTTAGTACATTTTTTTTTCACGGCAGATTGTCAAAATTTTGTTCGAAATTTTGGGAGAGCTAAAACGCAACACAAAAATATTTTTTTCTTAAAAAATACACTACTATTTGACAAAAATTTATTTTGTATGCATCAAACAACTATTCGAGATACTTAAAAAAAATAAAAATGAATAAATTAAAGGAATTTAAACTCGCACGGGGCCCACTTTTTTTACCAAAAAAAAGTGAGGTAAAAAAAAATAATCTTTTAAAATAAAATTAACAATGCTGTAACTTAAAATTATACAATGTCAACATACAAACATACTAAGTCATGTACAATAATGTAGAAGTAGCCTTGTAAGCAGCCATCCTACTCCCAAGATGTGCCATCGTTTATGAAATCATTGACCTTATAATTGGCTTTGGTACACAAACGCTCTTTGACTACTTTCTTAAATTTATTAATGGAAAGATTTTGAACGTTTTCTGGGATTTTATTGAAAAGGCGTATACATTGACCTTTAAAAGATTTACTGACTTTACTAAGTCTGATCACTGGCAAATCTAGCTTGTACTTATTTCTGGTGTTTCTACAATGAATGTCACCTTTAGCTTTAAATTTATATATATTTTTTCTAACATGTATTACATTATCCAAAATGTATTGAGAAGCTACTGTCAGAATACTAATTTCTTTAAACTTTTCTCTCAAAGATTCAAATGTAGACATTTTGTAAATCGAACGTATAGCTCGCTTCTGCAGCACAAAGATAGTATTAATATCGGCAGCGTTTCCCCATAAAAGGATACCATATGACATTCTACTGTGAAAATAGCTAAAGTATACTAATCGTGCTGTGTCTTCGTCAGAAATTTCCCTAATCTTTCTGACTGCATATGCTGCAGAACTGAGTCTATCTGCGAGTTTAGCAATATGAGGACCCCACTGTAATTTACTATCTAGTGTGATACCTAAAAAGACAGTAGTGTCCACCAAATTCATTTTCTCGTCATTCAATAGTACATTGGTTTGAACTTGCCGTACATTGGGCAAAGTAAACTTTAAACATTTAGTTTTCGTAGAATTCAAAAGTAAATTATTAACATTAAACCAATGTACTATTTTTGAAAGAGTACTGTTTACCTCGTCGTAATTAGACTGTTGTCTCTTCACTTTAAAAATAAATGAAGTGTCATCAGCAAAAAGTACTATTTCATTATCATTATCCTTAACTAGATAAGGTAGGTCATTTATGTAGACGAGAATAAGAAATGGGCCTAAAATAGATCCCTGTGGGACACCTAATTCTATTTTGGTTCCATTGGATCTCTAATTATTGATTTCAACCCTTAGAGTCCTATTTTTGAGGTAAGATGTCAAAAGGTTGAGTGCTGAGTCCCTTATGCCATAGTGGTGTAATTTCCTAATCAATGTAGCATGCTCGACACAGTCGAAGGCCTTAGAGAGGTCACAGAAGACACCTAAGGCATCCTGCGATCCCTCCCAAGCTTCAAATATACTACATAGAAGACCTATACCAGCATCCGTTGTGGAACGACCCTTAGTAAAACCGTATTGATTTTCGTGTAATAAATTATTTGAATTAAAGTGTACCAATAGCTGTTTTAAAATTATTTTTTCAAATATTTTGCTAAGAGTCGGTAAAATCAATATAGGTCTATAATTTGTCGGATCAGACTTAATTCCCGCTTTAAATAAAGGTATAACCTTGCTGTGCTTCATTAAGTCAGGAAAAACACCATTCTCTACAGTTATTAAAAGTCATTGCTAGATGAGGAGCTATGATGTCAATTATTTATTTAATAAGTTTTGTAGACAAGCCCCAAAGATCGTTGGTATTCTTAATGTTTAATAATTTAAAAGTATCAATGATGTCTTTGGGGTCAATCTCTCTAAACTTAAAATTGACATTACATTCCTTTACATTATCTTTGAGTAGTTTTTCGGCGGCTGCAGGTGAGGAGTTTAAGTTTTTCGTAGTTGAGACCGGAATGTCAGCAAATAATTTTTCAAAGGCCGTCGCAACTTCTGGGTCATTGGTAATTTTTTTATTTTCAAAATACAGTTGAAAATCCGAGCTACGACAGGTGACGTTTCCAGTCTCACCTTCCACGGTTTGTTCTATATCCAAAACAAACCGTTATGAATCTGTGAATGCCATTTTGTTCTTCATACGATTCTTTATAAGTTTACAAAATTGTTTGGTACCTAAAACAGCTAAATCCCTACCAAATTCTATTTTAAAAGATTGATTAAGAACCTAAGTCAGCTAAATCCACACAGTTTGGAAACAAACACAGCTAAAATTGCTCTTGGCCAATCACAGGTCTTCATTTTTGTAAGGACAAGATGGCGGATTTCATACTAAACCGTGTTTTCGTGAGTGTGATTTTCATCGATAATAAATAGGATTTTGCAGTTTTTTACTAAAAACGTGTTAAACGACTAAAAAAGTGCAATGGAAGTGTCTGTAGTAGAAGCAGTTTCAGGGAATGGAAGAAAGCGCAAAAGACAGCCGGAGAATTGGAAGGCGAAGAAAGCAAAAATTGAGAAGTGAGCTAAGACTAGTGATGTACTTAATCCGATGTAGTTCGATAGAATCTTTAATATAAAATACAATTTTTAAAAATCGATGGGAGAAAAGTCTATCAGCCAGATCTAGGTTTAATGAACAATCCTACTAATATTATAAAGGCGAAAGTTTGGATGTATGTATGTAAACGTTTCACGCAAAAACTACTGAACGGATTTTAATGAAACTTAACAATAATACAGCTTATACATCAGAATAACACATAGGATACAACTTTAACCGACTTTTAAAATGGAGGAGGTGATGTGTTCGTTTCTTTGTGTTCAACGATTACTCTGCCGTTTGTGAATCAATTTTAAAAAAATCCTTTTAGTGTATAGGTTGTCATCCTAATTTGGTACCATATTCATAAAAGTGGTGACCTGATAAAGGGATCCATAAGAAATCGAGGGAACTCATCAAAATTTATATGGAAACATGTGGTGACTTCGGTTTCGTGAGCAGTAATATAAGCATATGCTTCCAACAAGTAAGATTTTGCACCAAGGTACACCATAGTTCGGAAGGTGCTGAGAGAACACTCTTTATAGATACAAGTTTGTGAGTTTCGACGTTGTTTTAAGAACGGAAAGCATATGCTAACATGCAAATTACATTCATCATCATCACTACCATAAACCATTAAAGAACCATGTATCGTCCCGTTTTGACCCTATTATTGGTACTTTTCATAGTCTTTTATTATATCATTTGCATCTAAACAATTGAAAATACTAGCTCTTGTGCATTTTCACAGATCGTTTTACTCGAAACCCATCAAACAACATCATGATGCGTTAATATTGATTATTGAAGTGCTGTTCGGTAAAGAAAACAGCCAGAAAGCGGCCTGTAAAAAACACACGAAAAAGCAGAGATTTTTCAATTAAATATGCAATTTACGCTAAATCACTTAAGAAAGCAATTCCAGTTTGCCAGAAAGTGTTTCTAAATACACTTGGGATAACGAAGTAACGTAAGATGTAAGTTCAGTTCGTCATGCAAAACTTTTTTGAATCTGGTCGGGTTCCTACAGAGAGAAGAGTCGGTGACCATAAGAAACAGAAGTATGCAGCACTAAGACAATCAGCTCATAGGTTTTTAAAGTCCTTGAATTGCGTAGAAGCACATTATTGCAGAGGATCATCACAACAACGCAAATAACTACCTAGTGAGCTCAATATTAAAAAACTATTTAAACTTTTAAACAAGCACACCCAGACAGCCCAGTCAAATCATCTTACTTTAGATCTATCTTTAATCAGGATTTTAATCTTGGTTTTGGGAGTCCAAGGACGGTTGTGTGCTCGAAATCCATTGAACTTCAAGAAAAGCTGAAGAACGAAAATGATCCATCGAGGAAAATTCAACTGATGACAGAGAAAAGGATACAAAAATTAAGAGCACAAGCATTTTTTAAACTACTCAAAGAAAAAAAGGGAGAAATGATTACGTTCTCATTCGACTGCCAAAAGAATCTAGTACTTCCAAAAGTGCCCGATCAGAGCTGTTATTAAAAAAATACTGTTGTAAAATTATACAAATACAGCAGGCAGCTGTATTTGTATAATTTTACAACAGTCAAAGGTTCATCGAAAGATCTTTTAAATTAGAACACTACATTTGCGTATGTCTGGACGGAAAATGAATATGCTAATGGTTCAAACCAAATTGCTTTCGCAGTATATGATAGGCTCAACAAAACTGACCTGACTGATGTCACCCACGTCCGTTTAGTGGCAGACGGATGTGCTGGCCAAAATAAAAATTTAATAATGATTTCAATGTATGTATGTACTCGTATTCAATGTGTGTATATGAGTTGGATTTTGGAAAAACGTCTAATTAAAAAAATGGAACTGGTGTTTCCCGTCACAGGCCTTTCTTTTATGCCTCCTGATCGAGTTTTCCGGAATATTGAAAAAAATATCCGAAAAATTGAGGTAATCACATCGCCAGACGAGCCATCGATGTGATCAGTCAACACTCGATAGTCACGCGACTACATGATACACCCGTGCTTGACTGGAAAAGTTCTGACTAGATGGATATCCATTGAGCCAGCTGTGGTTCGTATTTTGGAACAATGGGACGAGTTGAAACTGTTGTTTCAAGTTGCCAGAAGCAGCGAACAATGTTATATGGCAGAAATGTTGTACAATATGTACAATGATCCGGTAAACCATTTATATTTAATTTATATTAAGCCAATCGTTCGAGAAGTCCAAACGGTAAATAAACTTTTTGAAAGTAATGATGTTGAGATAACAAAACTTTACAATGACCTTATTGGCTTAACGGAATCTATAAGTCGCCACTTTTTTAATCCTACAGCCAGAGTTGACGTACTGACACAAAATATTGCCAGTTATATAGATCCGTCCGTGTATATGGGATACGTTTTCGAAACAAAGTTAAGGGAGTATGATTTAGCACAAGAAGTGACGCAAAATCTTAAACAGAGATGCATAAATTTTACTCTTAAACTTGTGACAGAATTACAATCGAGATTGCCCACGAACTTTGCAGTTCTACAGAAAATTTCAATGTTTTCAGTGCAGGAGACGCTAAAAGTTGTCAAACCATCTATCATTGAAATAGCGCAAGAATTCAATGTAAATGCTACAGAAATTGATAAACTTATATTACAATGGCGAAACATTGTTTTTATACAATGGCAGTGTACTTCCTCTACTATTAAATTTTGGTGTGAAGTTTTGGACTACAAGGACGCTGCTGAAAATAATCCCTTCAAAGAACTGGCTGTATTTGCAATAATGTTGTTAACATTACCTCATTCAAATGCAGACGTAGAGCGTGTATTTAGCCAAGTTAACTTAGTTAAAACAAAACTCAGGAACAGTTTATCAACTTCAACCCTAAACGCAATTTTGTACGTAAGATTCGGATTAAAAAGGGTTAACAAATGTTGTCACTCTTACGAGGTCCCTGACCCAGTGTTGCGAAAAATAGGGACAAATGAGGCCTATGCATCTTCATCTTCCGCTCCGGCTGCATCTATTGAAGAGGATACAGAGGAGGGTCTTAATTTTTTATTTGTGTCACAAAATTAGCCCTTTCGGTGTTTCCTTGGCTTGATTGTTAAGATTTATTTAGTAAATATTTTTCTTTCTGCATTAGCATTTTATTTTAGCATTTTTCGAAACTTTTAGCATGTTTTTAGCATTTTTTTAATGTAGATTTGGCAGAAAATAATTTTTAGAGTTGGCAGCACTGCTCAATCTGGATGTGAGAAATCCAAGTGCTCTTATTCTAGTGTGTCTATGAATTTTGAAATTGAAGACTTGGGACTAATGGACTCTAATGTCAACATTTGGGACAATGGGATGGATGTCTTATCTACTCCCATGTTAAAATGAGATGTAATCTGCTCTACTAATTCAATTCCATTATCCTCATCAATACCTAACCAATCTGATCAGTGTAAAGAGTTAAAGACATATCGTCAATATAAAAAGAGTGGTTGTCTCCGAACTAATTTATTACATGTTAATGAATGGAAGTCAGATAATAGGAGAACTCAACAGATTTTCTTTAAATCCTCATAAATCTAGTCACTTAAAGGTTTCCTTTTTCTGTAAACCTAAAGAATTGTTCTGATTGTTTTGAAAATAAGAAGTGTGATGGTGAAGAAGAGCACTGTACCTTCACATGAGTGGAGTGTGATAAACAGGAGCTGGCTCTAATACCATTGAATTGGTAATTCCAAGGGATTTGATAAGATCTAAAAATGAATACAATGTCGTCAGCATGTATGTGGAATTGTGGACCCTACAATGAAATTATCACAATCATACTCCCATTGTGAGAGTTTCCAAGTTTGTAGCAAAATTTTTTGTATTTATTGTGAAGAGTATCTCCTATCGTCCCAATGTTGGTCTGTCAAGACCTGGATTGTTATAAGCACTATATTGCCCTTTACTCTATTGGTTTTATTGTGGTTCTGTTATACTCAGGAAGATTCCTAGCTGCAGGAATCATGTGAAAAGAGTCATCAGAATAATATGGTATCTACTTTGTCCTGCCCATTTCGTTATACTACTACTCTTGAAAAGTATTAAGATGGTTTCGAACAAGATAGGGAAAGTTAAGACAAAAGTAAATAAGCATCATAGAATTCTAAAGGAAGAGTTTTCTTTAAGTAGAGACCCAGAGTCCAATAAGAAGAAAGAGCATGGTTTGAGACATCCTTATGATGATCTAATACCAACTGTTACCTCTAGTGTTGATTCAGCAAATGAAATACCTCATAGAGCACATGCTGTGAGGAAAACATACATACCATCTCATCTTTATATGTTTAACTTAACTTTGTGTATTTGTTTGAACTTGCTTCAAAATAGCAACTTTGTTGAGTCATGTTCATCTCATAGCATGATCAACATACTGAATGAAAATTGTGTTGACTCTGGGATGAAAACCACATGTAAAATTAGGCAGACTATAGATATATCAATTCCAGGGGAAGCCCAAACAGTATGCCTACTCATGAAGAATGAAAGAGACATGTTAGTTGGATCTTTCAAAATCGATGTTAAAGAAATAAAACTGAAATGTGAAAAGGCTTCTAGGTATCATACTTTCATGGGAAGATCAAAAGCCATGAGTCAAGATAACTGTAACAAAAGGGATTAATGCCCTGATGGGCCAGAATCTGCCTACCCAAACTTCATTAAAGATTCAAATGTTAGGAACAATATTTTTCCTTTCTTTCATGGCAAACTGAAAGCTTTTTCTTGCTCAGCAGCAGAGTCCTGTTGGGCGAATGGTTGTTTAACTTGTTCTGCTGGATGCTCATTTGGAATGTCCATTATAGAAAATCCAACAATGGAAGTCTATGAAGTTACCTCACAAACAGATATCAATGTGTTGAGTTGAGTGAAATAAAAGATAAACATAAAAGAACTTGTAAGTCCACGTATATGTTAAATGGTTATGGTGTACCCCAAGGCTCAATTCTGGGACCACTACTATTTTTATTATATATCAATGACTTCCCTTACATAATATTATATAAGTCGATTCTTTTCACGGATGACAGTACTATAATAATTGACAATAAAGATAACCACAGAGCTGAAATAATCCAAACTCTCACAAAGATAATAAACTGGCTAAAGACTAAAAACTTAATGGTAAACACCTCGAAAACTAAAATAATTTAGTTTCAACCTTACAACAATAAACACAAAGATCTAAATATTTCTATAGATAATAATAATATTGAAGAGGTCTACTCAACTAGGTTCTTGGGAATAACTGTAGATCGCCATTGCACATGGAAGCAACACATAGATAATGTATGCCTTAAACTGGAAAGATTCGTTTATGTATTAAGGCGCTTAGAACACCTAAATGCGAGATTTCTAAACAGAATATCTATATGATAGAATGCGGTTGTTGTATTGAGAAAAATATATAACATTATTCAGAATATATGCTATATCCATAGTGTTTTCAAAACACGATTCAACTTACTTTTCTCGATAGAAAAAAATCGCAAACATACCTCTAATAAAATCTTAAAATCATCGGTATGTGTAGTAAATTGCACTCAATAATTATTTAATTTATGGACAATATTTGGCTACCAGTGTACTACTTCCATAGTGTTTTATTTTTTCAAATTATATCCATAATTTGAAGTAATCAAGTATTTTCAATATTTTTCACTACCAGACTAGACGCGCGTACGCGTGTGTGCGTGAGAGCCCTGTAGCGACAGTGCCGCCGGCGAGCTCGTGAGGGGAGGATGTATTTGCGCTCCGTCGACCAATAAATCTAGCCAATCGAGTCAATCGAGTGTTTATTTGTAAATACTAAATAATATTTTGTACATAAGAATAATGTAAGTATGTTCCAATGATTACGAATTTTTATTGTGTTCGTTTATGTTTTTACGCATTTGTTCGTTTATTTTAGATAAAATGGGAAATAAAAAGAAACTCTCGCGAAAAACCAAATCACATTCATATAAAGAAAATGCCAAGCTTATGAATGATGTAATACGGTAAGTTTCTATTGATAATTTCACTAACAAATTAGCATTCACAATTTTATTGTTTTGGATATTAGATTGATATTTTCATGTGAGGCTGACAATAAATAAAAATAGTTGAGTACTTGTAATTCGCCAACTTGTTACTATCAGTTATAGCCCAGTGGTGTAAGCGATGGTCCGCGGCTCACAAAGGCCATGGTCAAATCCTAGTAGAGATATTAATTTTATGTGTCACATAATTTCTCGTTTTACTGTTTTTGAACGATTTTAATTTATTTTTTTGTAAATGTACTCACACAAATATAATTTGTTACAAAAATATTTGTTTACTTACTCTATTTCCACTCGAGCTGAGCTGAGTCGCTAAGGCAAACTTTTTTAAATTTCTGTACCTATCATTTACCTAATATTCACAAGAAATCTTACAGGAAAAAGAAGCTTCAAAATTCTAATGAGTCGGAAGTTTCCCATATTGTGTAAGTATCACAAAACAAAACCTGAAGCACGTCACTTATTGTTTATATACCTATTTATTTTGTAATACAATTTATTATTATCACAATTACATTTTTCAGAAAACGACCAAGACTTGGTGATAAAAATGAAATTGTTCGCGCCAAACTTTAGCGCGACGAATGTGGCAGTTGGCAACACTGCGCATGAGTCTGCGCTGTCAGCTGTCATACGTTTGACGCAAGTTCGACACAGTCCATTACCGGCGCGCGATCGTTACATACGAAAAATATCGGCTAGCCGTTCCCGTGATTCGCCATAGATCCTCAGCTCAGTGAAATAGAAGGTGACAGTGTCGTGTGACTACGAGCATCAGCACATCAGCCCTATCAGCCCATCTGCCCAGCTGTCTCAGCCACCAGGTAACCCCAGTTTCCTTTCTGCCCATCGTTGTAGTGTAGGGGTCCTCGCCCCTACATTTTCTGGTCCTTCGAACCGTCCAGTGACCTTTCTGGTCATTTCGAGCCTTCCAGCACACTCCCTGGTCCATAGCGAGCCTAGGAATATTTTTTTTTCACCCACCCGCTTTAATGCCCCGCCCGGCGAAAATTAAAACTACAGTTCATTCTGCTCATATTTCTGCCTTATCTTATTAGAATCCCATTTTATTATTAATATTCTATCGAATTAAGTAACCTCCGCCCATTTTTTACCCCCTTACGGCAATATTTTTGCAAGTTTGCCAAATACGATTTTGTTCGTCCGCCATATTAAGTAATAATTTGCATAGGTAATTTAATCCCCTATCATCTTATTGTGTAATTGTAATCGCATTATTTTCAGCCCATATATTGCGTCTATATTGCATTTAAATTAAATTCCCGAATATATTTCAGCCCAAATACCAATATAAAAATAACTTCAACATAATTCCGTCGGGTTATAAGAACAAAGAAACTTTCATACATCACATAGTTTGTGCCCATTACATTAAGTGTTATTATTGTTCAGCTCATTGAAATATTTACAGTTGTTTTTGTTAACTTAGCACTTAGGTACTTCGACTTAATTACTCGCCTTACCGCGATCGATCTTTCGCCGCGCGCGCATACCTCAGCACCTCCGCTCCGATAAGAAACATCTGTTAATTGTTTTTAATAACTATTACAATAACAAGCGTCTTAGGTATCGCATTTAAACGTTTTATGTCTCCGCTCATTACATAATATTGCTGTTACCGAGTTATACTTGCGTTAGAATTCAGATATACTAACTCAGCACATTACTATAACACTTTACTATTTAACTACTTATATACATTTTTATCAGCTCGTTAAGGTTCCTTTACACTAGCATGCCTACTAAATCGCAAGCTGCCGTTTTCAGAGAGGCCGTCAAAGCTTTCAGTCGGCTCAAAGAAATTGCGACAGCACTTTCTAGTGGCGACTCCAAGGAGTCTTCTCAAACATTAAGAAAGGAATTTAATGCGCGATTCAAGGAAGTTTCCTATCAAAAAACAAGACTCGAGAATATTTATCATGAGATTCTAGACGACCCAAACTTATCCCAAGATAACGAAAAACTTTACACATCGAATTACGACAGTGCGATTTCTGATTATTATTTTATTTTAACAGCGGCCGAAAACACACAAAGTACTTCGGAGTCTCCTCAGCTCACTTCTTCCGTTTTGCCTAAAATTGAGCTTCCGAAGTTTAATTCGTTAGTTGAAGAATGGCCTTCTTTTATTACGATTTTCCGTAGTCTGATGGACGACATGGCAACGTTGTCGGACGCGGTAAAATTACATTACCTGCTCTCATGCCTGTCGGGGGAGGCATTATCCATGGTTTCTCATCTAAAAATCACTAACGAGAATTATAGTGTTGCGCTCGACATATTAACACGTCGATATGAAAACCGTCGCGTGTTGATCGACAGGTTTGTCGATATTATACTCGGTCTGCCCAACATTCATATACGCTCGAGTATCCGAGCTACTTTTCTCACTCCGCTCATCTCGGCTCAAAGCGCATTAAAAAATTTAAACTTGCCTATGGACAGCAATTATGTTTTTGTCTCGATTGTAGTCCGTAAACTACAGGGGGAGCTCCGCACATTATTCGAGAGGAGATACGGCGCCTCTGATGTTCTGCCCACATTAGATAATTTAATCTCTTTTTTAGAAGAGCACGCGCGCTGCATCGAGACAGAATGTCCGACGCCAGCGCGCACTGAGTCTCAAGGTCAAGCGGGACCTTGCCGTCAACAACCCCCCTCCCCCCGCTCTCCGCGCAGTCTCCGCTTTAGACCCATCAGCCCCGCGTATCAGCGCTCGCCTTCAGCACATACCATGCATACCCCGCATGTCAGCCCAGCTCCATCTCATTCTCGCCAACACTATGCACCCCCCTCTCCCCCCCGACAAGTTCAGCACGTATACTCAGCTCAAGCCAGTTTTAAATCTAAGTTTTACTGCCCATATTGTAGGTCCACAGAGCACAAATTAATAGCTTGTCCCAAGTATAACCATCAGCCCATTCAAGGACGTTGGGACTTTATCGAGTCAAAAGGTAGATGTCGTAAATGTTTAGGTCCGCACTACGAAAACGAATGTAGGTCGACTGGTGTCTGTAAGGATTGTGGTAGTCCTAATCATCACACTTCTCTTCATCGTCATGATGCACCACGCTCGCCAACATCATCAGCTCATTTACTTCCTGCTCACCTGCGCGCGCAGCCCCGTCGTCGTGATAATAAAAATAATGCTCATACCTACACATCTAATACTAACCATACGATCGTTCATCATCAACCATCTACATCTCATCAGTCGCATTCATCTTCGCCTCATAATAATAATAATAACAAACAATGACTACCTACCATCACGGAGCATTCAGAGTTAGAAAATCAGCCCAATAATTTAAATAATAATTTTTCTCATCATAAATCCGTTCATAATTCAGCTCATAATGATTCCGCTCAAGTTAATACTACTCAGCATAATAATAACTCATTACAAACTCCCATATTATTACCTACAGTTGTTTTGAAAATTTCAGATAAATATGGTAACTATCATAAAGCACGCGCATTACTTGATTGTGGTAGTATGATAACTTTAATTACTCAACGCTTAGTAAAAACACTTAATTTACAACCGAAACATTGCTCATTAAAAATTACAGGCGTTGGAGATCAGCACATACAAAATTCTAAAGGTCATGTTTCGATTACTTTTCGGCCCTCACGTAGTGACACGCCTTCTATCACAACTTCCGCTCATATTTTGAAGGATGTCACAGGTTACCTACCTATGCAAAAAATTCCCGATGTAGTACATGACTCGGAAAGTCAGCTTATTCCTTTAGCGGATCACAATTATCATACTCCTGCGCCCATCGATCTCATTTTAGGCTCAGATGTTTTAGGCCATGTGTTAGATGGTACTAAGGTGACTTTGGGCCCGGGGAAGCCCATAGCCTTCGGCACGATTTTTGATTTTGCACTCATAGGTCCCATTAAACAATTATATGATAATTCAGTAGTTCAAGTTAACTCCGCTCATATCGCTCATTTGACTCATTCCGCCCAATCCGCTCATTCTGCTCATTCTCATTCTCATCAAGATATAAATAAAAGTCTAGAACGATTCTGGGAGTCAGAAGAACCCCAGCCGCGTCCAACTCACTCAAACCCATTACATGAACAATGTGAAGACTTATTCCGCTCAACTACTACTCGTAACCAATCGGGACGTTATATCGTAACTCTTCCATTTTTATCGAATGCTCCGCAATTAGGTAGTACACATGCTATTGCTCTCCGTAGATTTCTCAACTTAGAAAAGCGATTACAATCCGACCATTCATTCCGCTCAAAATACATAGAATTTATGAACGAATACATAAACTTAGGCCACATGACACCTTGTCATCCTTCTACTTTTACACATAAACCTCATTATTATATTCCTCATCATGGTATATTTAAATCAGGTACTGATAAACTCCGCACAGTATTCGATGGCAGTTGTAAGTCATCCAATGGTGTCAGCCTTAATGATTGCCTACATACAGGCCCCGCCCTTCAGCGTGATATTGTCGATATAATTCTGACATTCAGGACACATCGTGTAGTCTTTACCACAGATATAAAAATGATGTTTAGAAATATTATTATTAATCCAGATCAACGTCATTTTCAGCTCATACTCTGGAGATCGTCTCCTGATCGACCTTTACTCACATATGCGCTCAATACTGTTACATACGGATTACGTTCAAGTCCTTATCATGCTATCCGCACATTATTACAACTAGCTGATGATGAAGGTCATCGCTATCCCCAAGCTGCTCATGTATTACGTAACTCCATATTCGTAGATGATATTCTCTGTGGTCATGACTCCATAGAAGAAGCTTCAACTCTTCAAACTCAACTCATTAATTTATTATCGCTTGGTGGTTTTCAGCTCAGTAAATGGAAATCTAACACTCCTCGACTCTTACAACGTTTCCCAGATGATCAATGCGAAATGCCTAAGGACTTTGACATCAGCTCAGACTCTCCATCTGTTAAGGTTTTAGGTATTAGATGGATTCCGCAGTCTGATGAATTTACATATCACATTTCACTACCGCCAATTACTCACATAACAAAGCGATCCATACTCAGCACTGTAGCTTCTCTTTATGATCCAAACGGTTGGATCACTCCTGTCATATTCCGCGCGAAGTTACTTCTACAAAAATTGTGGTTGCTCAAATTGGATTGGGACGACCCCACTCCAGATAACATTACACAAGACTGGCAGCGCATTTCTCATGATCTTCCGCACATCTCAAACATACATTTTCCCAGACACGTAGCTCCGCACAAATTAACTTCTACCTACTCACTTCATGGCTTCGCAGACGCCTCAGAAAATGGTTTTGCTGCAGTCGTATATTTACACGAATTAAATCACGACGGATCGGCTAACGTTCAACTCATAATTGCTAAATCTAAGGTAGCCCCTATTAAAAATAAACTCACAATTCCAAAATTAGAATTATCCGCGGCTACACTTTTATCTCAACTCATGTCTCGTGTCTCTCAACATCTCTCCGCTCATCTAACAATATCTCAACACGTCTGTTGGTCAGACAGCACCATTGTACTCGCGTGGATTAAAACTCCTACTCATCGTTTACAAACATTTGAAGCTAACAGAGTAACCAAAATTACTAATAACTCTCTCTCACTCATCTGGCGTCATGTACCTACACACTTAAACTCTGCTGATTGTGCCAGCAGAGGAATCTCAGCACATTCTCTTCTTTCGCATAGCTTATGGTGGTCTCCTCCTTGGCTCAAACTGCCAGAGGATACCTGGCCCAAGATGCCTTCAGCTCACACTCGACAGGAATTACCTGGACTCAAACCTAAACAAGTTCCATGTCATTTCACAATCCCCGGTATAGATAGTGATCTTCTTACACGATTCAGCTCATTAGATAAACTTATCGGCGTCACAGCGTACATGCGACGATTTATTTCTAACTGTAAATTACCTACACACTCGCGAGAACTAGGTTCGCTAACTGTAAATGAACGTAGACAAGCTCTGCTCTTCTGGATCCGCTCTGTTCAACAGAACTCATTCGCAGAAGACATTCACCGCCTGCAAATTAACAAACTCTGCACAGTTAGGTTACAACGATTATCACCTTTTATGCAGGACGGTCTCCTTCGAGTAGGTGGTAGACTCACTCGCTCGGAACTCACATACGATGCACAGCATCCATTCATACTGCCTAGTTCTAGTCCGCTCACAGACCTTATCATCGATCACTATCATCGTATTCATTGTCACCCTGGCACCGATACATTACACGCTATATTACGTCAACAATTCTGGATATTATCAGCACGCCGCATCATTCGACATAAAACGTATAAATGTATAAGATGTTTCCGTTGCCGCGCTCAGCCCGAAATGCCTGTCATGGCTGACCTTCCAGCCGACAGAGTTATACCTCAGCCCGTATTTAGTCACGTGTCTACAGACTTCGCCGGTCCATTTTTACTTAAATCGAGTCAACTACGAAATGCTAAGTTAATAAAAGGTTACTTTTGTATATTCGTTTGTCTCACTACAAAGGCGGTTCACTTGGAACCCGTATCCACACTTTCTACAGATGCATTTATTGCCACGTTACAAAGATTTTGCTCACGTCGCGGTGTTCCCGTTTTAATACGTTCCGATTGCGGCACAAACTATGTAGGTGCTAGGAATCAGCTCCTAGAAGTTCAACAATTTCTCAATGACAATAATGACGCCATTTCCCATAAACTCTCAGCTCAAAATATAACTTGGTTACTTAATCCGCCCAAGGCCCCGTGGATGGGAGGCATCCACGAGATTAATGTCAAATCAACAAAGCAACTCCTCTACCGTGTAATCGGTGAACAACGCCTCACATTTGAGGAATTCTCAACTCTGCTCGCTAGAATTGAGGCCGTATTAAATTCTCGGCCTATCAGCCCACTATCGTCCGATCCTTCGGACTATCAGCCCCTCACAGCCGGCCATTTCCTCATAGGCCGTCCGCTCACAGCTCTTCCCGAGCACACAATAGATGACAGAGTGCTTAAGTGCTTTCAGCTCATTCAATCTCTCTCTCAGCGTTTTTGGGCTCTCTGGACCAAGTCCTACCTCCATACCCTTCAAATCCGCTCCAAATGGCTTTCCTCTTCCTCTCCACCCAAAATTGGGGAACTGGTTCTGCTCAAAGAAGACAATCTGCCTCCGCTCCAATGGAAGATGGGAAGAATCACACGCCTACTACCTGGGAAGGATGGAGTCATCAGAGTTGTGGACTTGGCCACCTCACAAGGCCAGCTGCGGAGACCTGTCGGCAAGATTGCCCGGCTCCCACTGGATTCAGCTCAAGATGGGGATCAGCTCACGCCCATTGCCGGGCCCCCCCAGGATGTTCGCGCCAAACTTTAGCGCGACGAATGTGGCAGTTGGCAACACTGCGCATGAGTCTGCGCTGTCAGCTGTCATACGTTTGACGCAAGTTCGACACAGTCCATTACCGGCGCGCGATCGTTACATACGAAAAATATCGGCTAGCCGTTCCCGTGATTCGCCATAGATCCTCAGCTCAGTGAAATAGAAGGTGACAGTGTCGTGTGACTACGAGCATCAGCACATCAGCCCTATCAGCCCATCTGCCCAGCTGTCTCAGCCACCAGGTAACCCCAGTTTCCTTTCTGCCCATCGTTGTAGTGTAGGGGTCCTCGCCCCTACAGAAATAAATTCATCAAAAGATGACTATCACGAGTAAGTTGGTTATAATTACCTACCCATACTATCATAATATTATCCTAAAATAAACGAAAAATACTTATTATAATATTGGTAATATATATAAATATTAGTTATTTTCTGCAACACGACGGGGTGGGGCGGGCTGGTCAGCCGCGGACATGCCGTGCCGCCCGGCCCGCCGTGTGCGTTGGTAATAAATCATAATATTATAGGAATAGGATTCCCTTTGTGCTATCGTTCGCGGCGAAATTGACCGGTCCGCCCCGCCCCGTCGTCTGCAAAGCGCCATAATATGTTCATAATACAGGTGAGTCGAAAGTTCGAAACATGCAATTTATCAATTCGAGGATCAATTATGAACCATAGACCTATTATATTATAGACTTGTCCAAAATTAAAAATATATCTTAATTTTTTTCGCAAGTTGCAAATCTTATAAAGATGTTGACAAAAATATGTTATGTGTGTGAGGTTAATGATACTATACAGGCTGTATTTTTGGAACGAAGTTCCTTAGCGCGCGTTGCGAAACTCCTTTCACAGTGCGCGATATTAGGAACTTCGTGAGGCTGGACGGAAAAAACACACACCACAGACAAACATATTGATCTATGTATGTGCTTTTTGCTATAGTTTTAGGCCGCGTGTGTGTTCTTTTTGTCTCTTTTTCTCTCTCTCTCTGCGTCTTTTGTTTTTTTTATTTTTTTTTCTTTATTTTTTTGTTGAGTATTTACAGGTTTTTTGTACATAACAAATAACTTCGTTTCACCCGGGTGTCCCTTGACACCTCTCAAGTTTTTTTAATTTTATTAATTTGTATTACATGCATTTTTTAGGTTGACAACTGTAGAATCCCTTGGAATTAGAGGAGAAAATACAAGCACAAATAAAAACGATGAAACTAGTAAACACACTATTAAGGTAAAATTTTAAAGTTTCCACTAATAGTACGGGAGCCCTAGAACATTTTTTTTTATTACTATCAAGCTAATGTTTGTGAGTATTTTTTTAAGAGAGAAATTTTATTTTTAATTTTAAATATCTTGTTTTTTTTAGGTGGAAATTGTTCCTGAAAATGAAACTGTACAAGCATCTTTAGAGAAAGAAGACACTGGTTATGATATTGAGGTAAATTTAGGTTTTCGTCAATATGTATCTTATAAGTTTGTGTTGACACTACATAAAATCAAAAATTAATTATGTTGTTTCTTTAATTTTTTAGATGGAAAATGCGACTGACAATGTAATAAAAGTAGGACGACGAATAATAAACGTATCGAAATTTTTGGAGAAATTATACCATATTTCTAATCACGGACCCTTGGACTGCGGTTTTTCTTGTCTACAACTAGTTGGCGAAAAACTTCATGGACTGTCGTCCAAGCTTACCTTTTCATGTAAAATGTGTAAGCTTCGATTTGTACTCGAAACTGATGATGAAGATGGTTGTCTCTCAGTAAATGCATGTGCTGTGGCTGCTACAATTTCTATTGGATGCGGCCATTCGCAACTACAGCAATTTTCTTCAGCAGTAAATTTACCCATCATTTCTCAAAAAACTTACAGAGACAGTCACAAATTGCTTTCTGAAAACTGGGAACAACTTGCGCAGCAATCCATGAACCAAGCAGCTGAAGAAGAAAGAAATATTGCAACAGCGGAAGGAAACGTGACTAAGGATGGTACACCAGTCATCGATGTATTAGTAGATGGCGTTTATAGCAAAAAATCGTATAAAAAAAACTATTCGGCTTTATCTGGTGCTGCTGCAATCATAGGAAGAAAAAAAGGAAAAATTTTATACATGGGTGTTCGCAACAAATATTGCTACCACTGCGATCGTGCTGAAAAAAGAAAATCAACAATCCCTAAACATTTTTGTTGCAAAAATAATACCGGTCCTTCTACAGGAATGGAAAGTGAGATAATAGTAGAAGGTTTCAGACAATCTTTATCCACACATGGGCTTATATATGGAAGAATGATCTCCGACGGTGACTCGAGCACCTATTCTAAAATTCTACAAGCAAGGCCTTACAAAGATGTAACAGTAGAGAAGATTGAATGTAAAAACCATTTACTTCGGAATTTTTGCAACAAAATGCAATTATTACCAGTGATCGGAGTAGGTAGATTGAAATGAGGTCAACGATCTGAAACGTACATAATAATATGGACATTCCCCCGAAATCACGGACTTTGTTAATGTTTTAAACCGAAATTTAAATTAGTAGCTGTATAATTTAAAAAAATAAGTAGTAAATAAATAACTAGGTAGTTATTTACATAGGTATGCTAATTTCGTGTTTGATATTTAACAATAATTCAAAGGCCACCGCGCAGACCTGCCGTAATTTCGTATTTGTTATTTAACAATAATTCAAAGGCCACCGCGCAGACCTGCCGCCGGCATCCTATTATCTATTCTAGGAAATTATCTTTTGTTCTAAATAATGGAATTATGGCCCGCTCCCCCTCCCGCTCCGCTCTCCACTGATTTGCCGTGTGTCCTGCGCCGCCGCCGTGTGCGAGCGAGATATTGCAACACTCGACACTCGTTTACTTCGGTTCGTAGAGTGCGCATCTTTGTTACTGTGTTGTGAAATCGTTTTTTGACTCGGGCTTGTATACTGGACTTATGGAATCTGCTTAAACGACGACTTGGCTTTGATATATGGACTTGGATACTTACATCACTCTTGGATTGGAATTTTATATCACCACTGCTGGTAAGCACAATTTTTTCTTATTTTTGGATGCAAATATTTTAAGCATTCTATTCGAGTGCTTATGCAACAGCATAAGCACTAGAATAGAATGATTAGTAGAATGCTTTATACCATAAGTTCTTAAATTCAAAAATCTTTAGTGGAGTATGAAAACTATGTGGATTTTTTCTTGGAAACTAATTATTTTACTGTTAGTTTTGATTAATTTTCTCCCAATATTTTATTGAAACTTGTGTTTTGGTACTACAATTTGGATCACTTAATCAAATTAAAGTAAAAAAACATTTACTATACAATATGTTCAGCCATACAAGAATATGGAGATATCAGATTTAACTAATTTAATCGTAACCATACCTCGCTTGTGTTCTTGTGTTGAGCGTACAACATTCTCAAGTTTACACATGTTTAACAAATACATACATAAATCTTATCTACGCATAGTATACAACGCACACGCATAAATGAAATAGGGCTGCCTGTGTAGCTTACCGCTGATAACGAGAATTGTGTACAATGTGTTTTTGCAAAGTTTCAATAGATGGCATTGATTTGTACAGCCATGTATTGTATTATATTTGTACTAAAATATCGTGCGCTTGAACGCACACGATATATTAGTTAAATTTCAATGTTTAGATTTATTGTTAACATTCAAGCACGAAACGACCATAGTAAGAAATATGTCGTTTTTAATTTAAAATGCATGATTTGTTTAAGATTTCTTTCATTAAAAAAATAATCAATCCTATGTTAAATTAGTTTTATTACTCGAAAGTGGACACATACCTAGCAAAAAAAATAGGTATCCTATAGTAAATACACAATAGAATTTGAAAACATTACAAATTTGATTGCATTGATCCGATAATGAATGAAAAAACATTACAAGCTTATTATATTTTTTCCTTTTTTGTGTAAATAACCATACAATGCACTATAAATACCCATTATAGTACAGTATTACCGTAAATATATGTAACTTGTAACAAACTAAAATTGTATTTTTTTTAAACAAATCTAAGTCATCTGCGGGAGTGAAGTAGCTTGTTTAGGTGCGAAGTGGCCGTTAAGTACGTAGTACTATTAAGTATTCTGAACCGTCGTAAGCAAACCAATAGGTACCTCTTTTTCAATCAAATCACAATACATAAAACAATAGAAACACTAAGTATTTAGCAGTCTTGTAAAATTAATGTCATCATTTTTTTTTCTTTTAGGTGAGATACGAGGCTTCAACTTTTCAACAGCGTAGACATGGCAAACGTCAAGGCTGAAACTGTAGAAAAATGGATAGCTGGTCATCCTGAACTACTTTACGACCATGCTAGTGGTACAATATATTGTACAAAGTGTGAGAGTCATTTAAAAACTATAAACAAAGGCAACGTTAGAAGACATATCGAAGACGCAGTACACCAAGGAAGGCTTAAAAGGCCGCAAGAGGAGTTTTATTTTGACATTATAAAATTTTTGATTTTGTGCAATATTCCTTGGTCACAGATGAAAAATTCTTCCTTTCAAGAATTCTTCAGGAAATATATGTGCGGTACCTGTTGTTGTGCTTGTACTAATCGTAAACTGCCCGATGAATCACAGTTACGTAAAGTTTATTTGGACAAGTTGTTTAAGGAAAAAATCACAACTATTCAACAAAGTAATAAAAACGAAAAGCTGTGGATATCACTAGATGAAACGACCGACTTTTTAGGTCGATATATAGTAAATTTTTTAATAAAACCATTGCATCCTAGCAATGTGAGCAAGCCTTATTTAATAGCCTGTAAAATTTATTAGCGTGGAAAAACGAGACACAATAGAATTTCTATTGTGTCTCGGTCATCGGTGACCGTATGGGGCTTGATGAATTAATGGGCAAACAATTACGCAATTTGTGCTAGAGTGCTTAGAAAATTTTTGGGAAGATTCATTTGAAATCAAAATGGACAATGTTCTTATGCTTTGTACTGATAGCGTAGCATACATGCTGTCTGCAGGGCGAAATCTAAAAAATTTTTTACCTAACATGAAACATGTGACATGTTTGGCGCATTCTCTGCATCGTGTATCTGAGCAAATTAGGTTAGAATATAATGATGTGGATATTTTAATTGCTAATGTCAAAAAAGTATTTTTAAAAGCCCCAGCAAGAGTTAAAATTTTAAAAGAAAAATATCCCGATTTGCCGTTACCTCCCCAACCAATAATTACAAGATGGGGCACTTGGTTGGAGGCGGCGGCTTACTTTGCTCAGCACTTTGACAAAATTAAAGTTGTTATATCCTGTTTAAGCAGTTCTGATGCTGTGTCCATTAGAAATTCAAAAAATATTTTAGAAAAGGAAAATTTAAGACATGATTTAAAGTATATAAAAGATACTTACACAATAATACAATGTTCTTTGAAAGAATTACAAAAACATAATTTATCTTTGGCCGATTGTCTTTTAGCCTTTGACCAGGTTAGAGCTGCTATAAATGAGTGCGATTCCCAAATAATTAAAAATAAAATAGAGTCTGTCATGGAACGAAACCCAGATTTACATACAATAATAGAATATAGCGAAAGCATTGAGAAAAATGAGGCTAGTAACTTAATATCTTTTTTTAAATTTGCTCCCTTGACGTCTTCTGATGTGGAACGATCATTTTCAACATATAAATGGTTGTTAGATGTAAAAAGGAATAGAATGAAAATAGAAAATATAGAAAAGCTAATGGTGATTTACTTTAATTCTGTAGAAAATTATGAGGACGTTGAAACAGTGACGGAAGATGATTAAAATGTAAATATAAAAACTGTATTGTATATTCAAAATAAACGTCGTTGATTTTAATCTATATTGTTTTTAATTTACCCTTACTGTCAAGGAATAATATAAAAACCTGTATATATTACGACTAGTAGCGGTGATAACTACTTTTAACGCTACAAAGACTTAAGACTATCAGACTACCTGTGACAGGCTGCATCTATTTTAATCCAGCTAAAACTAGATCTATCTGAGCTTCGGATTTTAATGTACGGCAGTATTGAAAAGTTACAAATTAAATATTATAGTAAGCAAAAAAATTTACTTATCTACCTAACTTTCGATTGAACACAAAAAAATTAATATATAATTCTATTTATTGTATTTTATTTACAGCATAACGAAAATCTATTTTAATTAAGTTGATTTCATCCATTATTTATTCAGATTATGGTAAATTACCAATATAAACCATCTTTGATTGAGTCCGGAAATACCGGAATGACTTTCCGGAATAATGGCTTATCCACGTTATCCTTTCTATGATCATTTATGATGCAAGTAGCAAAAATCTACCTACTCCGATCACTGATTATTACAGACTGACGCAAAACATCTAGTAAAGCACAGAAAACTTTTGACAGCAAAACGGATAATGATGATGAGATCAACAATTATAAAATCGATTAAAAACAACAAATCCCATCCCTGTCCGCAAGAAGAAAATTTGTTTGATGATATTTCGCAAGCCCATAATCATGCCTTTGGTAACCACGTGAAATGTAAAACATATTTCTGTGATAAAACGGGAATCGTAGAACAAGACGAGATGATAAAAGAATTTAATTTAAGTACTTTGTGGCAAAAAATATGCCTCTTAATACAAGGCATTGCTTGCCATGCACGAAGTCTTCTTCACGATGTTGACAGCAACATCAATATGTCTATAAATAATAACACCTTATGTACCAATTTCCTGAAATAAATGATTCTGATTCTGATTATGCAAGACTGCAAATGGTATGTACTGCCTGCTTTTATAATATCTATGAATGCTTTACAATATTGTTATCTGGCCTGGTGGTAAGTTCTTGTAGGACGTCTTATACTATGGGTGATAAGTACAGGGTGCAATTAAACCTTCCTGCCAATTTTTTACCAGGGCTTAGGTATCATAAGGAGAGTCCAGTTAACCAAAATAATTTGGGTTATTATTTTTTAATGACTTTTATCCCATTTAAAATTGTAGCAGAACGGTCCCTCGCGGCGCGGGGGAATAAGCAGGAGTGACGCGGGGGCAGGGCAGGGCGGGGCGACGTCACGCGCGGGCGATGCGTCGCGTCGTGTCCATTAATTGTGGTGTTTTTTAGGATAACTTTCGGAAAGTATTTCTCCACATTTTAGTACTTAGTGATTATAAAAGAAAAAATACGTATATTTTTAGTTTTAACAAGGATCAATATATCAAAATTTGACAGGAAGGTTTAATTGCACCCTGTATATTTAATTTTCTTTCTTAAAACTAATGTCAAGTGGATTCACATTGAAGACTTTGGCAGACATTTTTATAAGACAAACAATGACACACCATTTCTCGAAGTCTCTCTCGTAAACAAACTTGATGTTATCCCAACAGCGTCCATTAGACGGAACATGAATCACAAGGGTAAAGTTTCAAAATAAAAAATTGGTGATATATAAGCACAACTTGAGTATATTGATCAGGCGTCTCAGAGGTTTTACATAAATATAATAATTCTCAATAATTAATCAATAGTATGTTAAGTACAATTTGTGTGGCATACAAATGTTTTATTAATAAAACTATTTCATAAAAATCATGCCTTTTGATTTGTTTACCACTTAGAGCCTTTGTAAGTCTTCATAACTAAACTGATTATGGTTTATAATAAATAAAGGTGTTATGTTGACGTTTTCATTGGTTTTCAATAAATTTACATAGATTAACCAAATTTTTAACATTATTTATGAAGTAATAAATCTTATCTAAGTATTAGTACTAATACTTTGTTCAATAAATTATAAGCAAAAAACTTTTTGAAAAAAAGCTTTTATTTGCTTTTACTTACTTTAAAAAGAAGAAAATAAATTTCCCCTTAAACATTCTAACTATTAAGTTATAACCTCAATATATTATAAAATTTGCATGATAATAAAAGCTTGTCGCGTGATTTGTTAATAATAAACTAGTGAGTGCCAACTTAACTGAGTAAACTGTTATTATATTTTTTATTTTATTAAAGTAGGTAATTAAATGTTGACAGATTGTTAAGTCTCGCGACAAGCTTTTATAATAATGCAAATTGTATAATATATTGAGGTTATAACTTAATAGTTAGAATATTTAAGGGGAAATTTATTTTCTTCTTTTTAAAGTAAGTAAAAGCAAATAAAAGCTTTTTTTCAAAAAGTTTTTTGCTTATAATTTATTTTTTGTTTTTTTTTAGTTAAATCTCTGACTAGATTTCTTAGTCTGCTTAATTGTACTTTGTTTTGTTTCAAGACTTTGTTAAAATCTGATTAACTTAATTTAGGTCTTTCAAAAATCGTACATAATTTTACGACTAAAAAATTAAATATCACTTAACGAAAATTAAGTGGTTTTGACTTGACATAACAAGACACGACGCGACGCGACACGACTCGTCACGACACGACACGACACGTCACGTCACGTCATGTTACGATACGACACGACACGATACGACACGACATGACACGACACGACACGGCACGACAGGACACGACATAACTTTTCAATTTACTCTCAATAAGCCTTTTTGTTTGATACCCATATTGCAGAAGTGTATTAAAATTAACTATATCCTCCTACGAGTACCTCGAATGAGACGCCACATTGGATGTAGAATGACATAACACTCGTTTCCAAGTTACTCTCAATGAGCCCTTTCATTTGATACCCATATTGCAGAAGTGCATTAAAAATAACTATACCTCTATCTTGGATGAGCCGCCATATTGGATGTAGTATGACATGACATTCGTTTTCGACTTACTCTCAAAAAGCCCTTTCATTTAATATCCATATTGTAAAACTGCATAGAAAATAACTATTTCGTCATCTTGGATGGTCGTCCATATTGGATTTAGAGTGATGTCACATACGATATCATGTATTGTCATCCAAACTAAACGTGCCTGCAAAATTTCAGCTCGATCGGTTAAATATATCTACTTCAAAATTGAGTTCCAAGATTTCACCCGAACATACATACTTACATACATACAGAGCAAGTTAAATAAAAGCTTTTAAAAAGTATAAGCTTAAATTGCTGAGTTCATTTGATTCTTTATTATTTTCAAACGCTCATTAGTCCTTTTAAACTATTTGCTAGATAGCAGCATTGTCCGCTTACCTCTTCAATTGTCGAAAACTGACTTCCTTTACAAAAATCAATATCCATTTTGGAATAGCTGCGCCAGCTTTTAAAATTACCTGCCAAACAAGCGTAGTACATTTTTTTCCGGTACAGTCAGTTAAAGTCGAGCTAACTATTAAATTCGAATCATTGTTTTGGGCAACAAGCCTCATTTCCTTTCAAGTCGGTGTCGTTTGATTTAAATTTTAGGCATCAGTTTACTAAAGCATTATTCAGGAAAACATACAAAAAAAAGTAGAAATTTGTAGTGCCGGGAACTAAAATAACATAACAAGATGTGGATTTTTTTTACTTTTTTTAAAAGCTTTGTATTTTTGAGATACATGATTTGAGATACATTACTTGGGTTTTTTTAAATTTTACTGATAACTATTGTAACTTGGCCTATCACGGGTTTACGGCTTGACGTCGATTTATGGGACATCCTGTATAATGGCTATTAACTCATCTAATTTTTAAACATTTAAAGATAACTTTCTTGATAAACTTTTTAAAATTAAGTGAATCGGAAAAAATATCAATTTCACGCCAATTTGGCAACGTTACCAATAATATCCATTTATTATTATCGTTAAGAGGTAAGGAAGGTAAAATGGAACGAGAACACCGAGTTTTCACACACTCAAATTTTTTCACTGGAAGACAAAGACACGTTAATTAAATTATTACTACAACATAAAGAAACCATACTGAATAAAAAAACAGATGGGGCCACAAATGAAGCGAAGTAGCACAAATAGTGCATGGATAAGCATTAAAAAATTCTTTAATTCAAATTCAAACACATACAGGTATGAGTTATAATTAAAATCTCAAATTATAAAAAAATATAAAAAAAATTATATTGAGTTAACTTCTATCAAAAAATAATCTATTATTTGATAGAAGTTAACTCAATATAATATAATTACCATTCTAACCTAAAAATCCATATAAATAATAAAACTGAAATGTTTAAATTTCTGTTTCTCTTAGAAACAAGGAATCATTGATGAAAATGTGGGAGAAGTTAAAGTGACAGCTAAAAATTAGAGATGTTCCAATCATGACTTTGGCCGGCTAGCCGACTAGCCGGTTGCAAAGAAGCCGACTAATCGGCCGACTAGTCGGCCGAACGATCATCTTTTCAGATGTTTTCGTAACGCTTTGTTTACTGCTGATTCGCGGGTAAGTCGCATACGCCACCTGCGAACGTGTCGGATCGTTTTTTGGCTATCATATAAAGCGGTAAAGCTATAGCTTTTTTTTTAAATCCAGTTTGTGGCTGTCTATGGGCTTTTCGCCCATATCCTTTTTTTGCTATCTTTTTTATAGGTTTTCGCACCAAGGGTAATTTTAATATAATAGTGGATTAAGTATATAATGATTTAGATTTGGCTACCAATTGTTTAGGAATTCGTCTCACCAAATAAAATTCTCTGCATAAAGATTCATTATATAGCGCAAAATTAGATATTGCTCTCTTCTGTATCAACTGGAATGCACCCGGAGCGGTAATTGAATACCTAAATAGAAATCACGAGAATTCCATTCAATTGATATGAAGTTTCTTCACTCATCGAACATTAACGCCAGAAGAGCATGAATTTCCTGAAGATTATGTTTTAGCTAGTGATCATTATTTTGTAGTCGATTCTAGAAGCTTTATTCAAGCCTAACTTGAGGCTTTATATTTCATAGTTCCAAGGATGAGTTGGAAACTTTACACCAATGAGTACTTCACCTCTGAGACATATTCGATTAAAACTTGCGAGAAAAATATACTACGCATAAACAAAATATCTGATTATAACAAGATACGATACGCAACGTGTCTTGATGATGGATGCGTATTTCCCAAATTTCCAAGAATATTTCATGTACTTAGGATTGTGCTTGCAGTCGCCTCGCCTCCGGGCATGCGAGCCCATTCATGATGTATAGAAAAATTATCGCGAACTTTAAGAGTGCCTCTCCAACCTTTGTAAACCACTGTCATTGGAGAGAAGACGATCCACTTATTCAGGCTGGTAAACCTATATATCAAAATTTAAATAGATTCAGCACTGTTTCTTCGAATATAGAAGATAAGAATAGCATAGTATGGCATAGTGTTGATGAATTGATTTTGGGAGTCAAATGCGCTTACAAAATGAATTGAGAAATTGAATTAGCTTGTACCAGTTTATGAAAGGAAGTTGTTGACCTGTATAAAAACGCGCAAAAGAGGAAGTGAAATATAAACTTTCTTACATAGAGCACGCATTGATGTCACCACACGGCTTTATGTGAGCCGTGACGATTCGAGAAAAACAGGAATCTCATCGACATTATCTCAAGAAGAGAAAATCAAATCTCTCTTTGTTAATTCAGATATATGAAACATTGAAGACGACAACAGTGCACTATGGCTCCTCGCCCAAAGTCATGTCCAACGGTCACTGTGGAATATATGTGTAGTCAATTAACGTCTTGATGAGATATTAAGACGTGAAATATTCATTCGTTCTATGTCCATCGCTCTTGATTCAGAGGTGTAAATACAGTTGTTTCGACCTAAGATCAGATGTCTATTATATCTAGCATACGTAAAATTATTAAATGATCAAATGCGCTTCTCCATTACATTATCACTCATGCATAGAAATTCAACCATATATGATTATTTAATGGCAACACGCAGCCATCTAGTGAATGAATGGTTAGATAGCGAAGATTAAGATTCAACGGACCTAGTGACTGTCATATAATACGCATAATAGCTGACGTTTCAGCAGTTTTAGATTTCAATTTGCATTCTACTTTGAATCTTGAATACATTAGGCGACTTGCAGCCACTAGATGGTTTGACGTGTATCCTTATGAAAGATCTGTAATGAGAGCTCAACTCCATGACATAACTCCTGAGCCAACCGCTCTTAAACTGATAAATGAAAAATCTTTTGCTGACAATCTAAGACAAATCATCTCCTGTGATACCGTATTCTCCATTTGCATGGCGAGGGATATAGCAAAAGGCTTCTCTTGGAATGCTACTTTGTGATCTGTATCGCGCGGCTCACATTCTCACGTCCTTTCTCGCGGCGCTCTATTTTGGTCCTGTAACTTGGCGTAAAAAAAAAGGTATAGCTTAACCGCGGCAGTTAAGATTTAATAAATGTCATAGATATTTCTTTACAAGTAAGTTATTTCAGAAACAATTCACTTATTTTGAAAATAGTTACGGTTTTCCTTAAATGTAATATCAATAATAGTAAAATAATATAAAATCGGATAGTAGGCGCTTTTTGCCGACTAGTCGCCGACTACGAAAGTGGGCGGATAGTCGGCTTTACCGACTAGTTGGCACATCTCTACTAAAAATATTATGCTCAATAAAAAACAATACAACTCAAACAGGGGTGGCCCACTAATTTAAAAAATTGACCTGTACTGGAACATATTTGTGCTATACTTGGGCGAGGGTGCACATGAGTGTTGGACAAGAACAGACACTCGATAAAATCATTAGCACCCAAAATGAGCATAAATTAGAACCTGCAGCGGAAATACTAAAAGTGCAAGCAATTCGTTGCCTCACTATTACAAGGTTCTCTGTAACAATTTTAGTACTTATTGAGATAAGAGTGCTTCAAGGTTCTATGTGTCACTAGCCACACTACAAAATATCAATTTTCCATAGTCCTATGTTGTATTTTTAGTACGCAAAGAAATAACGAAGTTCCAAGTTAAACATAGAACCATCCAATTATGATTTTATTGTCACGGACCTATATGACATATAGTGCCATCTAGCGTCAAACCAGCGAAACTGATCGAGGGAACACAGACAACATAAATCCCCTACTCAATACTAGATGGCGTTAGGTGTATGTGCGCAGTACCTGCGCGTACTTTCTAGAAAAGTCCAACACTTGTTTACGCTAATCATTCAGGAAAGGAATGTTCTCGAATATTCTGAGATTCGATCCGGCCCATATAAATAGTCGCAGGCAGACAGGTCGGTAATTCAGATACGTCTAAGCGATCTTCGAGGCGACTTCGAAGTGAAAACAAGTGATCAATAGTGAGTGAACCAGTGAACCTACGACTCGGCTACGACCTAGGACAGTGATAGTGCTTAGTGTTTCTGGACTTAGTGCTTTGTGTGATTTAGTGTTTGTTAGTCTTCAAGAAAGTCAGCAGGTCTTTCTCTCCGAATCCCTAAGCCCTAGCACGTAACATTATAATTTTTTACGAAAACACAGTTCTGTATTACACATAGGACTTTGCTTAGAGAAAAAACACCAACGTATCTATGACCAAAGTTCTGTGTCAGATGTCAATGTCAAAGTCATCTCAATTTCACGGTTAATGTGACGGGTTTATTGTGTCATTCTAACGGTTATCCTTTTAATTTTGTGTAAACTTGATGAGCGCAGGGTACAATTATGGACTGTTCGAGTGATGACACAGTGACACTTCTTGTTCAAGTTCTATGAGTTCCGCAGATTCTGAGGAAGATAGGAAATAAGTTCATTTCAATTTCATACCAAACAGATAAAAAAAATCAATTGATAATTTTCAACGCTGATGAAGGAAATGTTGTATGTGAAGCACAACCTAAAAAACGGTCACGTAAGCGACGGAGAAATTAGCAAGAATGGGAGGTTAATGAACGAAAAGATGCAAGAAATAAGGGTTTAGAATAAGTGTCTAGTCGCAAGAAGCTGATGCCGGCAAAGAAGATAATAAAAAACAAGGATTGTCTACATAAATATGTGTTTAAATGTAGCCAAAACATTACTGATGATGAAAGGTTATCAATTTTTACTAATTATGATTAACTATTTGTTTTGTTGAATAATACAAATTGTTTACAACCTGACAGAAAACGCAAAGGAAAGAATGATGAAAATTCAAAGAATCATCAGCTATAAGTTTTTTTTTTCACTTTGAACTGAAGATAAAAAGTATGTAAGAATTTTTTCTGTGATACTTTGGTGATTAGCCAGAAACCGATATATAATATTCAGAAAACAAAGAATAATATCTCAAATACTCCTGTACCCAGTAACCAAGGGGAACATACAAAAAGAAAGAAGGCTTGTTAAGGAATTCATAATTAATTTCCCCGGGATCCATCACATTATTGCAGGAAAGACTCTTCTAGAGAGTATTTAGAACGCTTTTCGACCATCAAAAAATTTATTCTCTGTATGGATTGAAGAAGCTTCCAGATAAGCTTACAAAAACCTAAAAGAGACAGATGTGATTTATGTGAGGAGGTTGATGTAAAGTTTAAAGAAGCCGTCAGGAATGTAATGAAGTACGACATAGAGGACTTCATTACCGCTTGTTACAATCAAAACGCAACCATCCTTGAGGGCTTTAAGGGAGAGGAGAGGAAGGTAGAGGTAGTCCGCTAGTACAGTGCTCTCGTCGCCATTGATTTGGGCATACAAGACGGCACTGTAGGGAAGACGTATCGTTTCGTGTAAATATGAGGCCGATAAATCGTGATAAATATCCATTTTTATCCTATTTCACTGTTCTGTCGAGCTAGCATACGCCAACGTGATATCTCACTCTACACGTTTTCTCGACGTTTGATGGCTTTTCTCTTCATCTCTATTGACCCTAACATGACTTTTTTTTTCTCGCGTCTGTCGTCAAAATTAGAGATACTTAGTTTTGTTTTTTTTTTATCCGTGCTATTTTTGTCTACGAACCTTTTTTTTTTATGAAATAAGGGGGCAAACGAGCAAACGGGTCACCTGATGGAAAGCAACTTCCGTCGCCCATGGACACTCGCAGCATCAGAAGAGCTGCAGGTGCGTTGCCGGCCTTTGAAGAAGGAATAGGGTAATAGAGGAGGGTAGTGATGGGAAGGGAAGGGAATAGGGGATAACTTAAACGTTGGTGAAAACAAAACTTGCGTTAAGTTCCCCTTATAATTATTGGCTTAAAGGACACCTAAATTTTGGATGTTGTTGGTGAAAACTAGCATTAATGACTCAAATTTTCAAGGACCAAAAGAAGAAAAAAAGGTGACCTCATGAGTCATGGATTTTGTTACTAAAAATCTCATTCCTAGATACTGCATGCCATTTTACGAATCATTGTAATAAGACTAGGTATTTTTTTAGAAATATAATTATTATTTAATTGATAGGGACACTTAAAATGTGTTTTAGTGAAGTTAAAAGATAATTTTGTGATTCTATGTTTATTTTTTGGTAACTTTGATTTTAAACATTGGTTTAACCACTTAAATAACTATTAATAATATAAAAATTGGTTAAAACCTGTGCCTGGTGACTCAACAATAGCTCAATGTACTTATTGTAAACGGGAGTTTTCGGCTAAAATCAGTGATATCAACAGCATCTCATCAAAAAAGGTAAACCCATCGTTGGACACATCTCAGCAAAATTAATTTAGCAGCGAGTAAACCAAACGAGTGAAAATGAGGTATCTTTGTCTCTTTTTATTGCAGTACATTGTTCAACCTCCACTGTAGACCATTTAGGATGTTTATATGCGAATGCATTTCAAGGATCTGAATTCTGAAGCGGCTTAAAATCTTAAAATTCATCGTACTATATGTACAGCTGTCATCCAAATGGTATAGGAAACTCACTTTAAAACAGAGTTGATTAACGATATAGGAGATAAGCCCTACAGCTTCAGACACTTCAGTGAAAAAAAAAAATTGGGAGAGGTGATAAAATACTTCAGTCGCACTCAAAATGACGTTATTTCTACAATTCTAGGACTCAGTGAATTAGAAAATTCTGACGCTGAAAGAATCGTTACATATTTGGTTGTATTAATAAAAGATTCTGGATTGCAAATAAAAAAATTAATTGGTATAGGCACTGATCTAACGCTTTTGTGATGACCGGGATCAATACAAGTGTGTACAAAATTTTAAAGGAAAAAGATGATTTAAAGCATTTTATATTAGTAAGATGTGTGTATCCATACAGCTCGCCGTATCACATGCTTCTGTAGATAATATACCACGTCTTAGTTGAGTTTTGGATTCGAGAAACCCATAGTTATGGTACTGGTTCAAAATATCATCGAAAAGGCAATCGGGTATGAATCTCTGAACTCAGGGGCAAAATTAAAAACCATAAAAAAATTAAAAACTTGCGACACACGATTCCTTTCTATTGAACCTGCGATTACTCGAATATTAAGTCAATGGAGAAAATTAACATTACATTTCAAAAAGCTCGTTTATTTAATATTTCTTACAAAGCTGAGATGCTGTATCAAATGTTTAAAGCTTCGCAAAATGAACTCTGCCTTCAACTTTTGAGATGTGTTCTAGATGAACCTCATGAGTCAGCACTTAAAATATTTGAACAGAAATCGACAGACTCTACATTACCATTTAATACCCTGCAAAATCTTATAAAGAAACTATGTCTCAAGGTTATAATATCACAGGCTTGTCTTAATTTTAATTCCCTTTTTGTCTCAAGACACCTTTTACCGAATCTATATATACCTAGGTTACATTTTTAAGACTAAACTACAAGAAGCTGATCTCCTAAATCTAATGATGTTAAGAATGGTATTAAAGAAAAATGTGTTAATTTTGTCATTAAGTTAATTTCACAACTGCAGCAAAGATTGCCTGAAAACTTGAAATGCCTAGATGTGCCTAGAGTTCTTGCCTTTCTGTTTCAAGAATACTAAAGTCAACAAGATCTTTGCAAGAAAACTAAACCTAACTTGACTGGGGTAGTATGTGAGGCGTGATACTTTTCGTAAAGTGTACCACAAAAATGTAAAAGGTTATTTCGAGGCTTATTACCTTTAGGTGACGTTAAAAACACAAACTTATGAACTGCTAATGCTTACCCTATTACAAACACAGATACTCACGTAGTTTGAGCGAGACGACCTGCCTCGCCGCTGAGACACCTTTATCCGTCCGCGAGCTTCTCTGAAACTGCGCGTTCTGTTGGTTGGCAAAATCTTCTTCTGTGATGTATTTGGCGTCCAGTAACGCTTTAAGCAAATCCTCCTCAATCGTCGGCACTCCTGGATTTCTACAAAGAACGAAAAAAAATTAAAACAAACAATTATCATATTTTGTTCAAATTGGTACAGTCCACAAAATATAAAATATAATTCGAAGATCTCTGTGGCTCAATTGGTTGAGTGTGTAGCAGCTCAAGCCGGGGGTCGCGGGTTCGGATCCCGCCGACGGAACAAAGTTTTCAACGTTCCCGGGTCTGGATGTGTATTAAATGTGTATGAATATAATAAAAATCTTAAATACATGTATAAGTAAAATAGTATTAAATATATTTCCTTTGTCTGGTACCTGTAACACAAGTCCTTCAGGTACTTAGCACGGGGCCAGACTGACTCGGTGTGAAGTGTCCATACTCCATAGATATTATTATTATTTATTATCATGCTTTTTTTGGACGTCACTTTCCTGGCCACTGTAATGTATTGGTTAATGTCATGGAGGGAACAGAAAATATTTATCATTGCTAACACATCTTCTTCAAAACCACAAAAAATAAAGGACTTTAGCGGAACAGAAAAGAAAAGTGGGACCAAATCCATTTCATACTATCTTAACAATGAGATGGGAGATAAAATATCAGTGTGTAGATTTTTCTTTTATTCACTACTTCCGGAACTTACGTCGAGCTCGAAATACCGTAAACCAAATTATAGAGTCTGTGGATATCTATACTATTGTTGACTCCTCTCGTTGCGATCTCGACAATTGCATTCCGACCAACCTTTTAAACAATAACCTTAAATTATTTGTCAGAATATACGGAGCGTCAAGTGCCTTTAGGATTAGACATTTTTTCGGATTGATACAAAATATAGAGTCACCAGAAGTGGCATTAACTGCTTTCGGGTCCTACAGACATTGGGGACATCCTTATTTAGATTATCTTACAGGTTTGAATAATAATTTAGAGACTCAATTTAATTTAGAAAAGGAAAATGATTTAGAATATGCGGATGCCTTAGCAAGTGATCTAGCATACATTGTATTGAAGGATAGATTTAATGATACAAAACAATGGTATGTTCATAAAGAAGAGATGGATTCAGAACATCCTTTATTCGATCATATCAGGGACAACACATGGCCAACGCCTAAACAAATTGAAGATTTGGAGACAAATGGCACCTTCTTCCCTTTAAAAGAAGTGTTTTGATGTGCCCGACATGATTGATCCTTCAATAATATATTCTCACAAAAGTCATTCTATGGACAGGTCAGCAGTAATTAATCATGTCAAAAAACACCCCAATCATCCAATTCCCTCAAAGAATGTTTTGAAGACTCTGCTTGAAAGAAAGGAGACTAACTGGGCCGAATTTTTAAAAGGAATTGATGAGAGGGGACTAAGTTTAGAGAGTTTTGTAATAGAGTTAAATAAAAGGGAAAGAGCGGGAAATTAAAATCTTTGGACGATTTTTTTCATTAATGTCATGGGAATTAGGTGAATATTTTGTGGTTATGGAATTTTAATAAGACATTTTGTTCCATTATTCAAAGGATTGACTATGGCCGACGATCTCAATATGTATAAGTGATAAAGAAATTAATGGATAACAATTTTACAACAGAATTATGGAAGAATGCACAGTGAAAATTTTTTTGCTTTATATTTAACTTTCTGTATTTTGTTTTGTTTGTGTAATTTTACGACACGGAAGTGTGCACAGTAAAATACCTTTTTCCCTTTATTTCACCTTCTGTCTTTTGTTAAATGAAATAGACTATAAGCTTAGTCAGTTGTTGCGACCACAACTGACTACTTGTGTATTTTGTAGTTTTTGTCGCCCGCTCTTAAAACATGTTCAGTATGATGCATGGAATACGTGGATTTCGGCTCTGGTTACTACCAATTAATACCTTGTATGAATATTTCAAGCGTCTAACGGTTGCCAGTATCAATATCGAGCAAAAATTAACAAAAAAATCACGTTAGTTGTATGGGAGCCTCCTTTCGGAAAAGAAAAACGAAGAACATTTCAACACCGGTCTACTGCCTGCAGACTGTGAGCCGATTCATGATGTTGAGGATTTGCCTATAGCTCAGTTAATTGAAAAAAATAATTTGAATTTTAACCTCAAACATGTACGGGCTGAAATGTGTGTTCGCGGCGATGGCGTGCCTTCTGTTGTCCCTGAAATGGAAGCTAAGATACATACTTATGGTGATAGTGCGCCTCCCGTTGACTCTGAAATGTAATTTGAAATATGTAATGTAACTAAGTACTCAACTGATGAAAATGCAAGCGCAACATCAACAAATGCAAATGATTCGACTTACGTACCAGATCAGTCTACAATAATTTATATTAATGATGTTTCACAAACAGGCCAAAAATCTGTAATTAATAACGATTGTCCGCCTGTAGACGTCAGATTAATTCCGGTTCCACCGTCGAAGAAGTCAGGTAAAAGAATAACAAAGAAATATTTTTGCCCATTTTGCAAAAAACTTCAAAACAAATTCGCAAGACATCTCGAACTTATTCACTCCACAGTGTTTTAGAAATCCCCAAAATCGGACATGACTAAGTTAATGCAATGAGTCGATGGCGTCTTAAATTTCAAATGCAAGAGTAGAACTCTCGTGTGCGTATTTTACTTCGTTTTTGAGAAAATCAATTTTTAAATTAGTCTTTTTTTGACCTCTGAAAACGAAATTATTTTATTTAAATTACGAGGGTTTGTAAACTTACTACCCAGTTGATTAGATTGATCATTAAGAGACACAAATTTTGTACATTATTTCATTCCTACAATTCAAGTAGTTCCTGAGATTTTAATGTTTTTAAATATTTAGACTTTATTTTTTTCTGCTTTCCTATAAGATTTCCGCACCTTCTGTCCAAACTGAAAAATACTTTGGTATAGTCTTTACACTACAATATTCTTATTTTCTGTGAATCGCGTCTCACACCAGAGATTTACGATTTTTTAATTTTTATTCGCGCCTTAAAAATTTTAATCCATCATCCATCACTCATTGCATTACCTTAGTCATGTCCGATTTTGGGGATTTCTAAAACACAGAAATTCAAAAGTTTATAAAATTGCCGAAAGGGAATTCAGAAAAAATAAAAATCATAGAAACGGTTTCACAAACAGGCCAAAAATCTGAAATTAATAACGATTGTCCGCCTATAGACGTCAGATTAATTCCGGTTTCACCGTCGAAGAAGTCAGGTAAAAGAATAACAAAGAAATATTTTTGCCCATTTTGCAAAAAATTTCAAAACAAATTCGCAAGACATCTCGAACTTATTCACTCCTCCGAAGCAGAAATTCAAGTTTCTAAAATCGCCGAAAGGAAATTCAGAAAGAATAAAAATCAAAGAAACGATACGTAAAACGGAAATTACATTCCCAATACTCAACCTGAATATAACACAGGAATACTCATTACATGCAGACAGCAAAGGAATACTCAAAATTCTGCAGAAGACTGCTGCTGTAAAAACTGTAAAGGTTTCTTTTCAAAAAGAACGATAAGGCTACATTCCAGCAATTGCTTGTAACAAGAATACACAAAAGGTTTTAAACAAAACATGATGGTTATGGGCAGAAAACTGACAGGTTACATACATCCTTGAGCTAATATAACTCTTCGGCGGAAAGTATTTCCAGTGTTACGGGATGACCCAATAACAAGACTTATAAAATATGATGAATTGATAATTCTCTTCGGTAATAAATTGTGTGACAAGTACACTTTGGACCACCAACATGACATGATAAGAAGTAATCTTAGAGTATTGGGCTGCTTTTTAACTGCTATAAGGGAACGAGAGAAAGATATTGCAGATCTATCTTCAGTTTTTCAACCGAAATATTTTGACACGGTATTATCACGGTATTATACGGGAAAGTATAAAATCATGTGCAAGCTACAACCCGGACATAGGAAAGTTCGAAGAACCATCAGTAGCAACTACATTAGGAACATTGATTAAAAAATGCCTCAAAATTTATACGTCTGAGTGTATCAAAAAGGAGTTAAATCATGTGAAGAGGCTTGAAGAAGAATACTGGCGTAAAGATAGATTAGTAGACGAATTATTCATCATCAACACTGGAGATGATAGTGAATCAGAGACAACAGACTCACAAACCGATTCTGAATCTGATTTAGATTATATGAGTGGAGTTGAAGAGTTAGGTTAGGTTAGATTTTAAAAATGTGCCAATAAACGTTGAAAATTATTGAAACATTTGGTTTTATTTTTAAAAGTTCCATACAATTATTATATAATTATAGGGTGTCTCAGTAAGAGTGCACTTTTTAACGTAGGTACCGGTCGGTCTGATCATTTGGCGAAGTTTCCGAGCGGTTTCAGCGTAACTTTCCCTAGTTTTGTAATGAGTTTTCACAATCATAACGCATTTTTCTTTTGAAAAGCGTTCCATTTTTAATATTCAGAATAAGAGCTGCCACCAAGTTACCAAAAAAATATATCCAAATTTAAAAGTGCATTCTTACTGAGACAGCCTTTATTTAACCCGATCTTATTGAAGATCATAAATAATTAAAAAAATATTATTTATATAAAATTAACTACATATTAGAATTTTTTGTTAGCTGTACTTGTTGCGGGTGACGTCACGTGGGTGTTAATTAGACAAGGTTCCAGCGCATTAGCAACTTGCGGGGATTATACTTACACTTTTTCCACTATATTCATTAATTACTACAAATTTAACTTAAACACGACCGGTTTCAATAAAAATCATCATCAGGTGTACTTAACGTCGGTAGTTTTAAATAAATAAATATAATCAAAACAAATATTAGGGTTGTCAGCATCGTGGTATTTTTTTTACAATTTGGTAGAAATTTACAAATTATTCATACACAGTAATTACACCGACCTATGGAAAAAATACTTGATAAACTGTACTGTCAGTTCACTGACCTGTCAGCTGTCTGTTTTTTGAAATGCAGATCGAACTGAGCTCCATCTAACTCGATGCAGAGTTATTCATGCCCACAGAAAACAAAAATAATTACGGCAGACATTCCTATTCTTCTAACACTTTTTCTACTGCACTGTTTCACCCTTTTCTTAATGTCGTAAACGTATGAAAAGTTCATACACATTTCGTGGCACATTCATCGGCACTCGGCAGGCAGGTGAGCTCCGCGCCCCTCGCCTGCGCCATTTATGAATGAATTGATTCAACTGTACGCAATTCATTATACATACGTACGTACTTATAAATCAATGGCTGTACGCACCTTCCGTGTGACTATTACAAAGTTACATTTTATGAACTTCTACTAACATTTGTTGAATTCATACAGTTAACAACGTTTAATGTTTTATCCCGACTAAAAAAATTACAATATCACTTTTTTCAAATGTACCTAGACATAACAGTTAAACTAAACAGCAAAATGATAATTTTTTATTTATTTATTTATATTTAGTATACAGACAGGTTACAGTCATTACATGGTAATACAAACATAATCCTAAGTTCTAGGCTAGACAGCAACCCAAAAATAGTATACATAACATAGTTATCATAAGGTTGCTACTAAAATTAAACTAATATTAACAAGAAAACTGATACCTTAAACCCACTACGAAACAATTGAGTATACAGTATACACTAACTGACTTTAAATATTTAGCTAAACTTATTATATTATTAAATAAGGTTAAAATAAAAGCTAAATAAACAATATGAACTTAGGTTAAGAAAAAAGAAAAGGATGTGTAAAATCATTATTGTCTGAGTTATCAACATTGTAGGTGGAAACAAGAGATGGCAAATACTTGGCTTTCATAATATTGTTGATCATTTTCTTATAATGTGAAAATTGACGAAAAATGTCTACGCTCCAACTACCCACTACTAAGTCATTATAAGTACGACACATTCTAACTAGTGGATTGTAATAGGACGTATTGTTTTTGAATACTTGTATAGAGAACATTTTCGGTTTACGCGTTCTATAGCGGGTATTAATAGATATTTGTGATAGAAGATTAGGAGCATCAATAGAAGAATGGAGTATTTTATGTAGGTAAAGAAGATCGTACCTCTCACGACGAGCACTTAATGGTAACACGCTGAATTTGCACAGTTGAATGGCATAGTCTTTTACCATACGACCAAGATTAAGTTTTCGTGCCAGGTATCTCAAACACATCTTCTGTACCCTCTCAATGCTCTCGATGTGTGTTTTGTAAAAGGGGGACCAAACTGGACAGCAGTATTCCACTACGCTTCTAACTAAGCTGAAAAATAATGCAAGCACACTATTTGGTTTTCTGAAGTCTTTTGTGGAGCGTATGACAAACCCTAACATTTTATGACCCTGTCCACCGGAGGCAAACACCTGACAGAGATAATTCTTGTACTCGATTAAGTTAGTGAGAGTGGATCTATTTTTTACAAAGCCATGTTGCTTAGTTGAGATGTAATTACGAAAGTGATTATACATATGAACATAGACCACCGATTCAAAAAGTTTTGCAATACCGGACAATATACTTATAGGGCGATAGTTCGAACATTGTGATCTAAGACCTGATTTAAATATAGGAATTATGTGAGCTACCTTCCAAGAAGAAGGAAACATACCACTAGAAATAGATTTATTAAACAAAATTGTGAGAGGTTGCGACAGCTCTTCAGCACATTCCTTGAGGAATTTTGATGGTATATCATCAGGGCCAGCTCCTTTACGTATGTCCAGCAACTTCAGCTTACGTAGTACGTCTTCGCGAGTAATTCTAATATTATTTAAAGTGCACGGCAGGAGCTCTGGCATATTATTACTTAGATCAGCGTGTGACGTCGAGGGAGTGTCGTAGACGGAGCTAAAATACTCTGAAAATAGTTCGCAAATTCCTTGACCGTCAGAAGAAGTTCTATCACCGAATGTCATTGTGTGCGGGATCGATACACTACCCTTACGACCATTGACATAACGCCAAAACATTTTCGGGTTATTCTCTAACGAGTCTTCTACCGTAGTCAAGTAATTTTTGTAGCATTCAGTGATGAGAAACTTACATCTAGTACGTCAATTTTGTAGAATAGAAAGTTTGTCACTGACCTTATCAGTTACTTTGCACTCGCGGTCTTACGAGATGCGGTTCAAACTGCGCCCCTTGCATCTCGAGACACAGTTCTGCACGCCTCTTCGTGTCTTCGTGCAAACGAAAACTGAATGTTCTGTCGGCACTACAAAGTTCCCTAAGGTCACTAAACACTTCCCTAATTCGCCGCTTCATTTCCTCGGCACTGTCGCACGCCCGGTTGTAAACTCGCTCCTTTACGTAACCACAGAAAAAAAAGTCCAATGGAGTTAAGTCCGGGGATCTCGGTGGCCAGGCTTGGGGACCCAAACGTCCATTCCAACGATCTCCAAAATTTTCCCTCAGCCATTGACGGACAGGCCGCGTTACGTGTGGAGGTGCGCTATCGTGCTGGAACCACATTCGCCGAAGGTCAGTGACGGCAATGTGCTCATCCAGTTCGTCAGTTAACTGGCAGTTTAAAAAATCTAAATATGACGCACCAGTCATCCGTGCAGGCAAAAATACTGGCCCCAATATCAAATTTTTAAAGATGTCACCCCATACGTTAACTGACCAACGTGTTTGGTGGCCAGTTTCTTGGCATGCCCGAGGGTTTTCGACACATCAAATGTGAGCATTTCTCCTGTTCCACATTCCGTTCCTCGTGAACGTGGACTCATCCGTCCAAAGGAAATTTTGGATGAACCCGGGGAACGCTTCCTCCCGTTGGAGTAGCCATCTGCAATAATCCGTGCGTCGGACACGGTCCACCTGAAGTAGCGCTTGCACTCGGTGGACTTTGTAGGGACGCATTCTGTTCCGCCTTAGAACTGTGTGTATGGCTGCATGCGATGCAACTGGCCGACCGTGACGACGTCTCAATCTTTTGGCTGCACTACGAGTTCCCAGAAAAAGGTCTCTTTACATTTTTGTCCAAAGTTATAACTTTTTGACTTGAAGCATCATAAAAACTCAAACTCCCGGTTTTTTGAGTATACATATATCTCGAAAACTGAGGGTGTTAAAAAAAATTATATGAAATAACGATGATTAAATTATGTGACTTTAGTTATATCTCCAAAAAAAATTTTTTTTAAAGCTTCTCGATAATTTTCGTGGACTCGGAAAAAGTTACGCGTATCTGTATACAAAAGTATTATTAACATGTACAGTTTCGTATATTTCTCTATGCTTGGTTTTTTGTGAAAAAATATCAAAATGATTCAATGTAGCATTAAATAGTGTGGTAAAAAAAACACCACGTCAAATATGAAGAAAGATAAGGATAACATTTCACCTTTCCGGTCAGATTAAGAGAACCCACCAACATTTTTGTCAGATTAAGAAAATATGCTTTCAGGATACCGAGATAAACCTCCCCTATGAAAATCTGACGCGCTCGAGTATTTCAAAAAAACTTTTTTTTTTTGCATTTTTGACTACTTGATATGCACCTACTACCCCCACCACGCAAACTGGCAGATTAGTATACCGATGTTATCAGAGGCACTTGGGGCATACGTAGTATGAATATCTGACGCGCTCGAGAATGCCCAAGTAACTGTTATTTTTAACATTTTTGAAAAACCGTACACGTCAAACCCACCGCTAAAATGGTTTTTACCATACTTACGAGTTTTTGTTTCGAAATTATTTTATCTTTCGATTTTGATAGGTCTCGACGGCGCCGTTGAATTACGCCATTTAGCTACCTCGCCTCCCTAACTATTACTTATAGTGTTTTAAAACAACACAAGTCACGTGTGTTTTTGAAACCACACTAGTCTATTTTTAGGGTTCCGTACCCAAAGGGTAAAAACGGAACCCTATTACTGATGTGTGTCCGTCTGTCTCCAGGCTCTAACTCGAGAACGGTAATAGCTAGAGAGTTAAAATTTTCACAGATTATGTATATCTGTTGCTGCTATAACAACAAATACTAAAAACAAAATAAATTTAAGGGGGGCTCCCATACAACAAACGTGATTTTTTCGGCCTTTTTTGCTCTATGTCAATAATGGAAACAGGTAGGCACTTGAATTTTTCACAAAGTCCTTTGTCCTACGTGTACTTTAATATTTCGTTATAATATTAATATAAAATAAAATTTTAAGGGGGGCTTCAATACAAAAAACACAATTTTTGGCCTATTTTTGCTCTATAGGTAACGGTACGAAAACCTTCGTGCGCGAGTCCGGCTCGCACTTGGCCAATTTTTTCTATTGCATCATTTACACCTACCTATTAATTAAATCAGAAAAACTAATTTGCAGCCTGTTAACTCATACAAAAACAACAATCATTGCTAATATTTTACTGTTGTACAAATTATAATTCTAATAAAAATTTGTTTTTTTCCCTTCCTGAAAAGTTGTTATGAAAGGACATGTGTTGCTTTAAAATCACACGATTCAATCATTCACTGTGAACCTGACATTCCTACCATTTCGTCATTATCAATTTTAGACCGGTCCAACGAAATTGGATTTCATTACTCCCCAGAAACAAACCGACCAGAATCCTGTTGTTTGCTGTAGAAATAGCATCAGGCTTACCATTTAACAGCAATTGAAATTAAAACACGCCTTCCGCTGCATTAAGTAAAGATATTAGAAAAGATATCTCTGAGCCGAGCACTTCACGACGTATTAGATTATTTGAGCCCACAAATGAAAATAAAAATACTGAGACGTGTTAAAAAAACTGCAATCTATTGTTCTCACATCAACACCATTAAAGAAGAAGTTCGAGGAAAAAGAACGAAAACGACAAATGTGTGAATTGTGATTGAGAACTTGTATTGTGTGATCGTGCAAATAAACTGTGTGTCATCTCGTACATTGGACTATCATTCATCTCATCTTCACACACATCTGCATCTTCATCCCTACAATAGCAAAAGAAAAGAAAGTTGCAGAGAAGAAAGATAAGGAAAAGAAACAAATTAAAGAAAAGTCTGTCAGGAGAAAAGTTTCGAACAGTAGCGAAAGTAGTGAGAAAAGAAAAGTTGCTAATTGCTTTGCAAAAACACCGTGATGAAGCAAAATCATTAGCAGGGTCAGGTGAAATACATTTTGTTAAATATGATTTCGAAGCCACTTGCAGTTTTCCATCTTCTTCATCTAAACTGATATTTTACAAACGAATATTTTTTGTTACTGCTGGCACGAGGGTGTTGGCAAAAAAGGAGCTATTGAAATTGGTACATGTTTATTAAAATATTTAAAAAATAAAGCGGACGGTAAACCAGTCACATTCATGTCCGATACTTGTGCAAGCCAATGTAGAAATATGTACATTTAATCATTGTTGTTGTATTGTGTGGGAGCTTTCGATATACCAATAAATTATCAATAATATTTTTAACCCGGTCACAGCCAAATGGAAGCTGACAACATCTACGAAACATTTTTTAATCGGGACTTAACGTGACTTATTTAAGTAGTAATGCTACTACGAGTACATACTTTTTCTCGACGTTTCGGCCGTGTTGCAACGGCCGTGGTCACGAGGGGACTGAGTCCTCTCGTGACTCGTGCCACGTTCGTGGTTCGTGCCAGTTCGTGCCAGGCTCGTGACCACGGCCGCTGCAACACTTTACTACTTAAATAAGTCGCGTTAAGTCCCGATTAAAAAGTTTAATTATAATGCAACGCGAAAGTTTAAAATGTTATCTACGAAACAATTAAAATAATAAGATATTGATCAGAGTGCGAATCCAGTCACGTCACATTCGAATGAAACAGTACTATACATATACATATTATTTTGTCAAACCCAACACAACACGGAAGACAAAGAATAGAAGAATACTACTGCTCATGTAGGACCGCCGCACTGTCGGAAGCTGCGCCCATATCACCAGCGTAGTTTATTATCTATCTTGGGCCAGACATCAAGAAGCAACAGAGGAACCCGCTGCCTTTTTAAATGATCTGATGCTTGATTTGGATCAAATAGAATAAAATGAATAAATTAGAGCGTTATTCATCTTCCCTATATTAGTTTATAATACTTGAATTTTTCAAGATTCCAGTGGATCACATTAATATGACTAATAACATAGTAAATCAGAGCCATAATATGTCAATACACTCTGATGTATTTCGTATGTGTCCACCATGGGTGCATTATTTGATTATATTAAAACTAATGTACGTCTTTTTAGACCTTGCTAACGAAATCAATAAAAGAAAAAGTTCACTAAAGTAGGGATACGTTATTAACATCATAGGCCTGTTCCCTTATTTCGTTGAATCTTGCAAGCGCTTGGTGGTGTAGTGGCTTGTACTAATATGTATTCTGTTGTAGTGGTAAAGAGCGCCGCGTCAAAATCTAATGTTTTTATTTCGATTTCATGACCTATAATTGTTTCTTTTGTATATTTTTAAATGATAATTTTAAAATTTATAAAAGTCCTAGGCTAATAGCTTTTATAGGTTTATTTAAAAATTACAACTAGGAATTTACGTTAAGTATCTAGTTGAATATTTTTCTCATAGATGTCGCTGTACCGCGTAGAAACAAAGTAGCGAAATGTCTACGATGAAAGATATATGTTTATTTTAAGTCTGTATAATGAAATTGCATTGATTGTAAATATTTGATTTACAACACTGACAACTGAGCTCCACGGGACAGTGGAAACGGGTGTGGTCCGATGAATTAATTCTGATTAATAATAATAATAATATCTATGGACGTCACGTCACACCGTGTCACACTATGGAAAATGGTAGAACTAGAGCATATCATAAATGGTTTTTAAAAATATTACAATTTGAATGAAATATTTATTGCATTCGATACTCTAATAACCAAATAATCCAAATCGGACATTTTTTTGTGCTAAAACTGCATAAATATATTTTTTCATAGGTTGAAGCAAGTTGAAGTAGCGGATGGCTCATTCAAAATTCAAATGTTTGCATAACCACAATTCAAATGAATATTGTGAAAAAGTATTTAGCACATGTGTGCGATTTTATACATTTTTAAAAAGGATATTTTATGTTCTTAATAATGAGCTATTACCTTTTTTTAATATGCTTTTTATTTTTAAGTAAGTACTTAAAAATTGACATACACACTTTTTCACATTTACCCACGTCTCCCCACGCGCAACTTTATGTGTTATTTGATAGCCTAACTATTTATAAATGAAAAATTAAAAAAAATCAGCTGTGGAAGTTTGCGACCCTGGAAGTTATGGGAAAAATGTGATAGAGGTCGGAGTATATAATTCGGTATCTTTTGCGGTTACTGCTTTAACGTTGTTAGTGGCGGTCGAAAAGGAAGATCTTCCGACCGAGCGAGATAGCATACTCAGTCAGGCCGAAGCCCACTGACGTCATTTCAGACGTTCTATATATCTTGTCGTTGTCCGAAACTTCGATAGCGCGATGCAGGAATGTTAGGCGAATTGTGGGTACCGCCACATCACTCCCCCCCGAAGACTCGTGGTATTCTTCAATGCGCTTGTGTTGTCAGGTGTGGGCCGAAGCTACGCGTGCAATGACCAGGAGAGGAACTCCGTGCTCTGCTTGTTGACCGGTCGTTGTAGCCTATGGCTGCCCCGTTCAAGCCAGACACGGGTTCGACCGGCGCGGAAGCCTAACGCGGCTTATGGTCGAGGCGACCCGGTTATGCTTGATGTCTGCTGACGTGGTGCGGAGGGGCGGGGAGTGTTGATGATGATTGATGTCCAGAAGGATGCGTGTTCTTGTCGGTGGTCTCCAATTTAACGTTGTTAGTGGCGGCCGAAAAGGAAGATCTTCCGACCGAGCGAGATAGCATACTCGGTCAGGCCGAAGCCCACTGACGTCATTTCAGACGTTCTATATATCTTGCCGTTCTCCGAAACTTCGATAGCGCGATGCAGGAATGTTAGGCGAATTGTGGGTACCGCCACACTGCTGACATAGTTTACAAAAACAATATTAACCATAATATTTTGTTAGAAATTATGCAGGGGCGTAAATCTTCGAACAATATTTTTTGTATGGGAATTTAAAGCGACGAAAAGCTTCCTCCTCATAGCAGTAGATGGTGTTTTTACGTTCATCTGTCAGATGCCAAATCGAGATGTCAAACTGAAATATGTCAAAATTGTTTATTTTCTAAAATTCCATCCGCCATCTTGTTGTTATTCCATCTCCTGTTGTGGTTTGTGAATGTGCTCTTCTGGTGATATTTTTATTTTTTCAACAACTGCTTACATCCCGGACTTCGAAGATTGCCCATACGCTGACTTACGCTTGCCCCCCGGACTCTGAAGATTGCTTAAACGTTTAACCTGTGGACGCTCCCTGGACTCCGAAGATTGCCTATACGTTGAACTTGTGCTCGTTTACCTGGATTTAGAGTTGCTTTACAATTTGGTACTTTTTGACCTGGAATATGGGTGGTTCAGATCGATCTTGCTGTGTGCCTACATGCGGTAAAACACGTAAGTAAACTGACATATTTTAAAAGATATAATATCCTTAATATCATAAATAACCACCTTTGAATCTTTACAATGAGTTTTTGTCTTGTACCATAATCTTATTTTACATATTTTTATATCAGTGATCCATAAGATCAACTGAACTATTCAGATATACAATGATTATAAAGGGGCCATGACTCTAGAAAAGCCAGACAATGTTTTTTCATAGCCTGTCTTTGGCTTTGCATCTATTAAGTGATAAATTCTACTGTCCGAAAATTTTACATTTTATTTGTATTGTACTTGAAGACCACACAGGAAAAACAAGGAATGTCAAAAAAGTACAATTAATGCTAAGTACTCACTACTCACAAATCGCTTGTTTGCGACAACGTAGTCATAACTCAAAAAACCGAAATTTTTAGTTAATAATACAGATAAAATCTGCGAAAAGAGTATAATTTGCTTCAAAAACGACATTTCTCGCGATCGTTCATGTAAGAGTGAGACATAAGTTGTGACGATATATCGCTATCTCGCTCGTTTTGGTCCTTTGCTACGACATCGTCACTACTCAGTTGCGCCGCGGCAGTGTCAGTGGGTGGTTGTGCGTGTTTTCGTCAAGACCGAAATATTTCGAATTGAAACGTTGTTGATGATAAAGGTAAGTTGAATTTTCATTCTTACTTTTTTCTGGTAATGTCTTATTGCAAAATGTGACGATGTTGCTTAAAAAATGTTGAAGTTAAGCTATGTAAATATTTCGAGTTATTACTATATCGTAGAAAAAAGCTGATCTTATTGAAGTCAAACTTTGAATAAAGACGATATTGATGTTAAGCTAAGTGTCAAACTTTGATTGCCTAAAATTTTATTTTTGCTTATGCCATTTTAAAAGTAAACAATGACAATAATTATTTACTTTATTTTTCAACAAGTTGTTTTAGAACGTTATGTATGATAAAAATCAACTAACTAATTTGTTATATTTTCAGGTCATGTTATGATGGAGTCCAGGGGTAGGAAGATGCTAGCCTTATTAGAACGGAATAAAAATGATACTGTGGGCACCAGCGAGGAACAATGTACTTCGGCTGATAGCAGTACGTATTAGTAGTACTGACCTACCTACCTTTTGTGTAAGATGCTAGTAGTTAGGTATTCGCCGGTTCTGGCTCACTGCCTCAATGTAGGGAAAAATGGGTTTTTCCACCCCCGACGCGAACCGCGCCGCGAGACGGGTCGCGAGCTCGAGTTTACACTTTCGGCTCGTGGCACGTCTCGCGGCTCGACTCGTGGCTCACGCGCAAGTGTAAATCATGTATTACAAGATTTTAAATAAATAAAACTTGATAAATTTTTCATTACATGTATTTTATTTCATTAAAACATGTATTACGCGCGCGCGAGTGTAAATCATGTATTACAAGATTTTAAATAAATAAAACTTGATAAATTTTTCATTACATATATTTTATTTAATTAAAACATGTATTGAACATAGTGTACAATATTATATCATTACACAAAGTGTTGTTACTAAATAACTTTTGAAACTCTACTAAACTTTCCCCATTGAACTTAAAATACAAATACATTAAACTATACTCTCCACAAACTGATGTGAAATCATTTTGTAATCTCCACGTGTTAAAATCCCATCTTCTGCAGTTTCGTCTTATAAAAGCCTTGTGATATAACATTGGGTCGCACCCAAACGAATCAAAGTATTGACCTATGCCATTTTCATTTATGTGTATGGCTATCCAGTGGGATCCAGGTTTATTATCAGGGTCCAAGTTGCTAATAATGTATGTAGGGGTTTGAACATATATAGGTAGACGATTCGCAGCGTATACATTATCTTCTAAACCTTTACAAATTCTTTCCAAATAATTACGGATCTCTATTGTGTTCATACTGTATTATAACAGAACCGATCTGGTTTATGGATCTTGTATTTATGTAACATATCCGTATTATGCATGCTTTATGTATTTACTAAGAGAGGTATTACATATGAAAATAATGAACGAATAAATAAAAGAAACATAACTTTGGTACAATAATTTTATTTCTTAATATATATCCACATACTAATAATTATAGACACACACACACACACACACGCACGCACGCACGCACGCACGCACGCACGCACGCACGCACACACACACACACACACACACACACACACACACACACACACGTTACACATTATTAATAACTCATTTGAGGTCATACATAATATTGTTACTTTTCTTAGCTACTATAGTCTACAGTTACATTACGGTTTTTATCTATTTCTATAACATTATCAAACTCTGCATATACAATACAGTTAATCGTTTGAGAGAGACTAGAATCAAATCGAACCTCTAACCTTACCTGCGTCAGGTATATTTTAGGTACCTGCAGGTGCAAATACCCAAACCGCCAGGTAAGCTTTTTTTTTTCTTATCAGTGGAATGTTGTAATATCACAGGCATTGTTCACAATTATTGAGTAATCCTTAAGAGGATACACTAGAACCATTTTTACATACAAACGTTGTCGCCTGTTTCCTCCCTGGATAATGCTGGTGGAGTTATAATTTTTTCCCTGAATATCTATGGTTGCTAATACAATGTCCCTATGTTTTCTTGTTTTTTCATTTCTCCTGACCTTGGATTTTGGATTGGGTATGCTCTTAACATCCATTTTATGGTAAAGCATACAATAGATACACATTCACATTCTTTACTAATGGATTATGTGAATCGTTAAAAGAACAGGGTATCTTAATTGATGGGACATTCCTAACTATTCAAAATTTTACTATATAAACCCTCTATCTTCTCACTGTAGATATCATTACTGTGCGAGTAGGCAAGTGGGTGAAGTCAGTGCTGTGATTGAATTAGTTAAACTCGTGTGTAATTTCTAAGTACATTTCAATGGATGTAAGTAATAACTTATATTAATAACTTATATTAAGTTTTATTTTATTTCTTTGTTTGGTTTAATTTTGTGTTCATATAATATTTTAACTGATAGTTTCCATGAACAGTTATAATAGATTAGTTTTCCATTGTTGCAGAATTCATTCAATTTAATTGACCAGGATGAAAATACTTTTAAGCACTATTACTATCCACAATCCCCGACTGATGTGGAAAGTAATGACTGTGTACTTAACGAAAAACATACCTCTAAAAGAAAACGAGGTGAAAGTCTTGATGAATTTTTTGACACTACACCAAAAAAACAACAAAAGAAACAATCATCAAATGTTGCAAGAGCCAATGAGGATGGTGGAATGTCTTACATATCTACTAATACGGATGATGGAAAGACAGCATCCCATTTGATAAAAATCGAGATATATGATCTCAAAAAATTAGAAAAGATTCCTCAATCGGAACATTGGAAACATGTTTACTCTAGGACAAAGTACTATACAAACGAAAATAATAATATCTATAAATTAGCTAAAGAGTCAATTTATAAAATAACAAAGGAAATTGCTGGAAAAAGTTCTTGCAGGAAATATCAATATAATAATTAATAATAAATTATAAATTATGAAAATTAGATGAATTAGATATGTTTTAATTTTAATTTTACTGAATAGTTTATGTATAAATAGTTCAAAGACATTGAGCAAATCCACCAATTGAATTTCCAAATTCATACCACAAACATTATGGAGAACTCCAACGAAATATGTGTCAGCACTTTCTTCAACGATAACATGGATGTGGAGTTGGACAACTTGTGTGAAGAAGTTGAAAAATATGAACTATATTTTGATCCGATCTACGATGAGGAGCTCATCAGTATTTGTGCTGCGGTCGAAACATCAATCAAGTAAGTTCACTGAAATAAATATGTCTATTTTTATCATATTGTATGTAAATTATAGGTAATTTTATACTGTTTGACTATGTACATTATAGATTTTACTCAACTTATTTTCATTTTTGTCTCACAGATAATCGAAAAACTATAATATTATGGAGAAACTTTAAAACAAGTTAAGAAAGAAAAATGTGAACTTAATGTGACTTTTGTTTCGCAGTCAATCAGCACAACAATATGGAGGAGCTCTAAAGCGAGTCAACAAGGGCAAAGACCAACCTGCAAAGAGGAGAAAATACACAGACTCTGTTGCATCTACATCAAGAACTGTGGAGGTAGATCAAGTAACAGAAGACAATGATGGTGATCAGATTAATTGCAGTACATGTCAAGTTCTCATGAAAAAGCGGTATTTCTCTAATCATTTAAAAAGTAATAGACATAAGAATAACCATTTGAAATTACATAGTTCTTTAAAAAACGTGTCAATTGTTGAGTCAGCGTTCGGACAGAGAATAATTAGTTATAAAATTAATGGTACAAATTGTGATGGAGTATTTCAAACACCGGATCTTTTTTTTAATTCGATAAAAAGTAATTTTTTATTTTTGATTGAAAATTCCATAAAACAACATAATGTGTTTAAAGTAAATTTTGTTTTGCAGGCTGACTTTGTTCAGCAAACGAAACAAATTTTTAATTCTTTTGATTTTCAAACTTGCAATTACATAATTAACAGATCAGATGATTTGAACATTTTCTTTTCATTGCTTTGTGATACATTAACAAACAAAATTAGCACATTTGAAAAAAAAGATAGTGGTTGGAGTCTTAAAAATATTAAATGTTTAGATATGAACATTAATAAATTTAACCCCCTACGTGGTACTTCATATATCGATTTACCACAAGATATAAGAGCAAAAAAAGCTATAATCAATGTGAAAAATGCAGATAATTTATGTTTTAAATGGTCATTACTTTCTGCTTTGTATCCAACCAACAAAAATTCCGATCGTGTTAGTTCTTACAGTCAACATTCAAACAAACTAAAATTTGATAATCTAACTTTCCCCGTAAAGTTAACTGATATACATAAAATAGAAAAATTAAACAACATTAGCATAAATGTGTTTGGGTTGGAATATAACACAAATAAAAAGTTGCATGATGTTATAGGTCCATTGTTCATAACAAAATGCCGTAAACCTATTCAAGTAAATTTATTATTGAACTCAAACGGAACAAATAATCATTATTGTTATATTAAAAACATGTCGCGGTTAGTAAGTAAACAACTTTCAAATCACGAAAGATCTGTTTTGTGATGGATGTTTGTTGCACTTTTCAACAAAAGAAAGATTACATAACCACCAAAAACATGATTGTTCACATATAAGTACGGAATTACCGACGGGGGATGCAACATTAAGAAATTGGTTGGGGCAGTTAGTACCAAACAATAAACTTCAGTTTGATAAGTTCATAAAAAAATTAAAAGTACCGTTTGTGGTTTATGCTGATTTTGAAGCATTTTTAAATCCGATCCATACTTGTTCAAATAATCCAGATAAATCTCATACAAATAATACACATAAACATGATGTGTACAGTTTCGGTTATTATGTAAAATGTTCTTATGATGATAGATTGTCCAAATATGTTACTTACAGTGGACCTGACTGTGCTGAACAATTTATGAAATGTTTATACGAAGATATAAAAATTATTTGTAAAAAAAATTGCTTTCAAAGATCCCCTTTGCCTCTTTCACTTGACGATGAAAATAAAATAATAAATGCTAAAACTTGTCATATATGTGAAAATGACTTAAATGGTGTATGCAGTCATGATTTCGATTGGCATACCGGCAGTTTCAGGGGTGTTGCTCATGAAAATTGCATGAAAAAATTTCGTGCACCACGTTATATACCAATATTTTTACATAATCTTAGTCATTATGATGCACATTTCATTGTCCACGCATTAAATTTTATTGAAGGGACCATTGAAATTATTCCACAGAATAAGGAGAGATACATTTCATTTTCGAAAAATATATCTGTAAATAATCAACAAATAAGTCTACGTTTTGTGGACTCTTTAAAATTTTTACCATGTAGTCTTAATCAATTAGCAAAAAATTTACATGACGATCAATTTAATACATTAAAAAGAAACTTTCCTTGTGATCAAGATTTTAAACGACTTAGGCGAAAGGGTATTTATCCATATGAGTATATGACATCCTACGATAGCTTAAAGTTGACATCGCTCCCTAGTAAAGATCAATTTTATAGTTCATTAACCGATTCAAATGTTTCCACTGAAGATTACACTCACGCCGAAGATGTTTGGCGTCATTTAAATGTTACAATATGTCGGATTACTCGAACCTGTATTTAAAAACAGATGTTTTACTATTAACTGATATATTTGAAAACTTTAGAAATCTGTGTATTGAAACATATGATTTAGATCCAGCACATTACTATACCGCCCCCGGTTTAAGTTGGGACGCCATGTTGAAATATACTAAAATCGAATTGGAATTACTGACGGACATTGACATGATTGCATTTATCAGAGCGGGTGTAAGGGGAGGTATATCTCAATGTAGTAACCGCTATGCAAAGGCAAATAACAGATTCATGGAAGAATATAATAAAAATTTACCCGAGTCCTATTTAACATACTTTGATGCAAATAATCTTTATGGTTGGGCCATGTCGCAGTATCTTCCTGTAGGTGATTTTAAGTGGGTAGATCCGGAAACTAACTTTGATGTACCAGATAATAACGAATTCGGTTTTATTTTAGAAGTAGATTTACAATATCCAGATGAACTGCATGATTCACATTCAGACTTTCCGTTATGCCCTGAAAATATATGCTTAGGTAATACTAAAGAGAATAAATTGGTTACAAATCTTAATAATAAAACTAAATACAAAATTCATTACAGGAATCTTAAACAATGCATAAAAATGGGGTTGAAATTAACTAAAGTTCATAGAATATTAAAGTTTAAACAGCTACCGTGGTTGCAAAAGTATATAGATTTAAATACTAAATTAAGAACGATTGCCAAATCAGATTTCAAAAAAGATTTTTATAAACTTATGAATAATTCAGTGTTTGGCAAAACAATGGAAAATATTGAAAAAAGAGTTAATGTTAAATTATTAACACATTGGGATAATCATGGTAAAGTTCTAGGTGCACAAGATTTAATAGCAAAACCGGAATTTCATAGTTTATCAATTTTTTCTGAAAATTTAGTGGCTGTCCAGTTACATAAAACCAAAATATTTCACAACAAACCAATTTATTTAGGATTTTGTATTTTAGATATTTCAAAAACTTTAATGTATGATTTCCACTACAATTATATGATGAATAAATTTAAAAATAATATAAAATTGTTGTATACAGATACTGATAGCTTAATATATCAAATATACACACACAATTTCTATTATGATATTAAGCAGGATCTTTATAAATATTTTGATACATCTGATTATCCTTCTGATAACAGGTATGGGTATCCTCAAATAAATAAGAAAAAATTAGGTTTTTTCAAAGATGAAAACAATGGAAAAATAATGAAAGAATTTGTAGGGTTGAGATCAAAAATGTATGCGTTTGATGTAGACAATCATTTAACTGCCAAGGCAAAAGGAGTTAATAAATGTGTCACAAAAACAATGAATTTAGAAAATTATAAATCGTGTTTGTTTGATAAAAATATTCAATTACGTTCAATGTTAAGATTCAAATCAATCAAACACAGAATTTTCACTCAAAAAATAAATAAAACATGTTTATCATACAGTGATACTAAAAGGTTTATTTTGTCTAATGATGTAGATACTTTAGCTTGGGGTCATTATAAATTGAGAAAAGTTATGTGAAATAAAACCTTCTTAAAATTATTATGTTCGTATGTGATGTCATTTTGTAATGTGAAACTGTATTTTTTTAACTTAGTCAATAAGATTAATTTGTTTTCTTGTTATTAACTGTAAGATTTACTTTGGTATGTGGTAATTTTATATTAATGAACATTTTTTTCTTTTGTAAACTAGTTTGTAATACTTTGTTTCGAGTAGCTATACTTTTATATACTTTTATGTATAATATTGTACTAAAATAATGTACTAAATGTTTAATTTTTAAAGTTTCATTGTATTATAACATTGTAAAATATAACATATTAATCAAGTTTTTCTTAAAAACATCAAGTTTTAAATATGTTGGTTATATTCAATCGAAATTTTAATATATAAACACACCGGCAAAATTAGAGGAACATAACAACATTTTCATTTTTTTTTAAATTGTTCACAGATTTTTATATATTTATTTATTTATTTACTAATTGATTATTAAAAAATAAATTGTATATAAATTTAGGGCATAAAAACGTGAAAAATAGAAAAAATCAGCAAAAATCAAAAAATTAAGAAAATCTTTGAAATTTCAGTAGTAAGTTTTTAAGATAAATTCTCCATTTTTATTAAAGAAATGCCATGTTAAAGCGTGAAATGCCTTCTATGGATCTCAAGAGGGCCTGGATACGCCATTCCATGCTTGCATTTTAATTGTCAATCATTTCCTGTGGGATATTAGGAGACTCCTCCACTAGCGCCAACTCGAGCTCCTGGACACATTTTGGAGCTGGAGTTTTAACTCGTACCGTTCACCCATTGATGTGCCACACGTCTTCAATCGGATCCACATCCGTAGACAACGCTGGCCTCTCCACCTGGGCTACGCCAGCATCGTTTAGGTAATAATGCCCGATTTTCTTACTCTATAGATGCACATAAAATTGAAATTACTACCTAAAACTGTGTAAAAGGCACACCATGCAGTTCCAGGATGTCGGTGCTATAGCCCTGTACTGTCAAAGTACCATCATCTATAATCATCAGCTCCATGCGGGCTCCAAATCATATGCAACTCCAAACCATTACGAAGCCTGCATCATAGGCCACTGTTTCCGGTAAGTTTGATGGCCTGTAGCTTTCCTTATGATTTATCCACATTCTTTATCGCCTGTCAATACAATGTACACAGAATTTGCTCCCATCACTATACATCACAAGATTTCACTCACTTGTCTAATTTTGATGTTCACGCGCAAATCTTAGCCTGGCTCTTCGGTGTCCTGTCTCAAGTTTTGGTGCCCTTGCTGGCACTTTTGAGTTTAATTTAACTTCTTTGAATCTTCTTCTTACTGTACAATCACTTACACGTTCATCTTGGACCTGTTCCGACAGGTTTCGTGTCTGCATAGCAGTTTGAGGTCGATTTCTTAAGTTTTGTTTCCTTACAAAATGGTCATCCTGAACCATTGTCACCCGATATCTGCCTTGTTCTCGTCTCCGAACGTAAGATCCAGTCTCTCTGAAGCGTTGAAAGTTACGATGAACCACGGAAGCCGACACACCTAAGGCCTGACTGATCGAACGGTAGGTGTGACCTTTCTCTATCGTGGTTACAGCTCTAGCTGTCGCAGATGCTGGGAAATCACTAATTTTGTATCTAAGCAATGTGTTCTTCCAAAAACCAAACAATCAAATGAGCTGAGCATACCTTGCACCCCGCTAAAACGTCATTCTTATCAGGAACACTTACAACGTCAATAATCGAAAAACACTTATTAGGGCATAATTGCTATAAAAACCTGTCAACTTGCCAGTTTTGTTCAATATTTTATTTCTTGAATGAGCTTAGAAGCTATAAAAAAGGCTTTCAGACAGCCCGACCCACTTGAGTTCAAGTTTTGGCCCTTTTTACCTAGGTTCCGCTAATTTTGCCAGTGTGTGTATATTTAAAATTTATTTAAGCTTGTTTCATTATTTTCAAAAACCTTTTCGGATATACACGTGAAGATGTTTCATTTTATTCATCCTTTTACTGCCATTGTTGCTGGTCCAAGTGGTTGTGGGAAATCCGTTTTTGTAACAAACTTTATAAAACATATTAAATCAATTTGTAGTGTAAACTTTGCACAAATAACATGGTGTTTCGATGAAATGCAGCCATTATATAATTTGCCAAATGTGAATTATTATCAAGGTATACCAGATCTTAGTATGTTTGATGGAAAAGAACCACAACTCCTTATACTTGATGATTTAATGAGAGAGTCTGATGGACGTGTTGTTGATATATTCACCAAAGGAAGTCACCACAGAAACCTGAGTGTGTTTTATATTTCTCAAAATTTGTTTCATCAAGGCAAAGGACAAAGAGATATATCATTGAATACGGGTTATATAATCTATTTTAAAAATCCTCGGGATAAAACTCAAATACGGTATTTAGCCCGACAAGTATCACCTGAAAATCCAAAATTCATTGAAGATGCTTACAGAGATGCAACAAATGAAACCCATGGATATCTTATGGTAGATTTAAAACAAGATACCAATGACATGTGTCGAATGAAAACAAAAATTTTTCATCTAGATAGTCATTGCGTTGTTTATGTACCAACTAAAGAATATAAATATGCTAGGAATAAACATATTCCAATCATTTATAAATAATGTATCAAAGCTTAAAGACGCACAAGGATTTGCTACGTGCACTACATACATTAAAACCAAAATATATTAAAGCTCTTTTGAAATCTTGTGATGATGAAGAAATAAATTGCATTTGTGAGTGTATTCATAACGTTCTACAAGGTAAAGTACCACTCGAAGAAAAGGTGAAAAAAAAATTAAACAAATATAGAGATATTCTCCGAAAACTAGTGAGAAAAGGGACAAGCAAATTAAGAAAAAAAAATATAATTCAAAAGGGAGGCGCATTTCTACCTATAATTCTTGGTTCTATTTTGAGTGGATTGATAACTTACCTTGTTTAAGATGGAAAATGCTAAAAAAATGTTATTAATTGAACCAAGTCTTATTGAAAAGTTAAGTTAAGTTAGTGTAAGTGAACAAGATTTAACCGTTCATAATAATCCGTTATACACACCGAGGCAAATATTAAGTTTAATCCCTAAGTCATATTCAAAAAAAGGTGAGTTATTGTTAAACTTAATTTCCATGAGTCAAAATAAAATTAATTGGAATGATTCCGGTACAGTAACTATAGATAATAAACAAATCCCCGGGAGTAACATTATTGACTTGATAAACGATTCTCTGAGACCTTTAAAAAGAAATGATCCTATAGGATGGGAAACATTTGCAAAGGCACTAAAATAAATTAAAATACCTCTTACTTACATTGGAAACCCAAAAAGAAGTGAATACATAAATAACCTTCATATAAAAGATATCGGAGAGTGTGCATCAACTGAAGAAGTTTATCCAGCAACAACTGGTGGGGAAAAGTATATCAGGAAAGTTAAAAAAAAGATAGACTGGGAAAAATGGACCCCTTATTAGAAATGCATAACATTTATTATGACCCATCACATCCTGCTGGTTATAGCGGCATTGATGGCCTTGCAAATGCAATGAAGGGTAAAATTAAAAAAAAAGATGTAAAAAAGTGGTTACAGTCACAAGAAACATATACATTACATAGACCCGTTCAAAGAAGGTTTTCTAGAAATATGTATATTCTATCAAACTTCAATGAGTTGTGGCAGGTAGATTTAAGTGATATGAGAACTTATTCTAAATATAACGATGGTTTTAATTATATATTGTGTGTTATTGATGTTTTTTCTAAATATGCATATGCAAGACCCATGAAACTTAAAAATTCTGAAACCACTAAACTATGTTTTGAAAGTGTATTTCGTGAAGCTAAAGTTACCCCAACACATATACAATCTGACAAAGGAACCGAGTTCATCTCAAAAGATGTGCAGCGGTTTTTCAAAAGCAAAAATATTAACTATTATACAACCAATAACCCTGATATCAAAGCAAGTATTGTTGAAAGGTTTCAGAGAACACTTAAAATGAAAATGTGGCGTTATTTTACTCATAACAATTGCTACAGATATATAGATATTTTACAAGATTTGATTTTCTCTTATAACCATAGTAAACACTCAAGTATCAAGATGGCTCCATGTGATGTGAATTCCAACAATATTATGACTGTTTGGAATAACCTATATGGTAGTGATAAAGTCACATCATCACCAAATTGTCAAATACCTAAATTTCATGTGGGTGATTACGTTAGAATAACTAAATACAAACACATATTTCAAAAAGGCTATGAATCGAACTGGAGTGATGAAATATTTGTTATATCTTCAATTATAGATCGATCACCCTGGGTTGTGTATACATTGAAAGACTTACAAAATGAAGATATAACTGGTACTTTCTATGAAAAAGAGTTGCAAAAAGTAATTTATAATCCCTCTTCTAGTCATAAGATAGATAAAATAATTGGTACTCGATATTCAGGTAACAGAAAGCAAGTGTTAGTGAAGTGGAAAGGTTATCCAGATAAATTCAATAGTTGGGTTTTATTTTCTGATTTAAAAAAAATATGACTAAAGAAAGTTTTTATTTAACATTACTAAGTAATAGTTCCATTGAATATTTTCCTGATAATTTAACAACATTATTTTCAACAAAGTTACCGAAATCAATCAAACTGGAAGGAGAATGGTCTGTGGGGGTGGTTGAATTTCAGTATCCTTGTACAATGTTCACAGTACAAGAACATGAAAATGTTATTTACATTACAAAACATATATTAATGCCAAACGAAGAGAAACCTTCTTTGGTTTATTATAAAACATATATACCAGCAACAAGCTATGATGATATCAATCAAATCTTAACAGCACTGAATAGTGTTAGAGAAAATATAAAGTTTCGTTATGATGAAATATCAAAGTTCGTGACAGTTACAGTGTTGGACAAATCAATTATATCAGTGAGATTATCAACCAGGTTATGTCTTCAACTGGGTTTCGAACCAAATAGAAATTTAGTGGAAAAGGGTATCGGTAAATGTCCTGCAAACTTACACATGGGGTTGCCATCTCAGTTATTTGTTTATTGTGATATTGTTGAACCACAGATAGTTGGCGATGTTATGACATCATTATTAAGAATTATTCCACTCGATCCGTCTAAATACATTTATGGTGCTAATAGAATGCACACATTCTCACCACCTCACTACTTACCTGTAATGCGTAGGGAGTTTGATACTATTGAGATAGATATAAGATCAAGCACCGGGCAAAAAATACCATTCCAGTTTGGTACCGTGTGTATTAAACTTCACTTCCAAAAATTATAATCAACTCTCATAATAGTCATAAAATGATTTGTCCTTATGAACATTATTATTCCCATCAGGGCGGATCAGGAATTGGTGTTATATATAAAGGTGTGCCATATCAACGTGGACATGGTATCGGTAGCTTTTTGGGTGGGTTATTTAGATCAGTCTTACCGCAACTCTCTAGTGGTGCTCGAACTATTGGTAAAGAAGCATTGAGTGCAGGTGTCGGTCTTCTATCGGACATGGTTAGTTCACGACCCCTAGAGGACTCCATCAAAACCCGTCTCAAAGAAGCAAGTGCGAACTTGAAAAGAAAAGCTGATTCTAAAATCGATAAAATTAATATGTCTGGATCAGGATATATAAAAAAACGCAAACTTCAATCAACACTCAGTCCAACTGTTACTTCAAAAGTGAGAACACTAAAAAAATCTAAAATCACTCTGAATAAAATAAAAGACATTTTTTCATAAACATATAATGTCTTTTCTACATAGTCATTCCTGTGAGTGTATTAAGTCGGAGTTAGATTTATTTGCTTTACCATCAACACAAACAAGCATAGAAAATGGAATGTGGATTCATTATAAAGCAATCTCATCCCTTGCTGATGATGGACCCATTGAGTTTCAAGTGTCAGGAACAGGTGATGACTACATAGACCTATCACATACATTGATACATGTAAAAGCTAAAATACTAGGTGAAGATTCAGCAAAATTGAGTACTTCTACAGTAGTGGCACCGATTAATAATTGGCTGCATTCACTGTTCAACCAGCTTGATGTTTATTTAAATCAAAAATTAGTGTCACCGCCGAATAATACATATGCCTATCGTGCATATGTGGAAAACCTGTTGAACTACGCCTCAGCGGCTAAAAAGTCTCATCTTACGTGTGGGCTTTGGTACGAAGATACTGCTGGGGAAATGAATTCCACTGATGAGAAAAATGAGGGGTTCATTAAGCGTCGAGAAATAGCGAGTGAGAGTAAAGAAATAGAAATGATTGGTCATTTACATGGTGACATATTTAATCAAGAAAAATTTCTAATCAATGGTGTTGAGATGTTTGTTAAATTAGTCCGTTCTAGAGAATCTTTTAATTTGATAGGCTCTACAGATTTAAAATTTAAAGTATGCATTACAGACGCTACTTTAATTGTTCGTAGAGCGAAAATTAATCCTTCAGTGTTACTCGCACATCAAAAAGTGTTGGCTTCTACTACAGCCAAATATCCGATCACTAGAGCTGAAGTTAAAGTGTTAACAATACCATCAGGGGTACAGGGTAAAACACTTGATAATATATTCCTGGGGCAAGTACCCAAAAGATGTATCATAGGATTTGTAAATAACGCAGCATTCAATGGTAGCATTAGTAAGAATCCTTTCAATTTTGAAAATTATGGTATGAATTCATTTTGTTTATACATAGACGGGCAACAAGTACCTTCAAAAACCCTACAACCATCCTTCGATGGTAATATGTTCACTTCAGCCTATCATACATTATTTTCCGGTACAGGTATACATTTCCTTAATGAAGGAAATGGGATATCAAGAGAAAAATATGCAAATGGTTATTGTCTATTAGCATTTGATTTAACCCCTGATTTATCATCAAACACGAGCAGTCATTGGAATCTAATAAGACATGGTAGTGTAAGGTTAGAGGTTCGATTTGATTCTAGTCTCTCTCAAACGATTAACTGTATTGTATATGCAGAGTTTGATAATGTTATAGAAATAGATAAAAACCGTAATGTAACTGTAGACTATAGTAGCTAAGAAAAGTAACAATATTATGTATGACCTCAAATGAGTTATTAATAATGTGTAACGTGTGTGTGTGTGTGTGTGTGTGTGTGTGTGTGTGTGTGTGTCTATAATTATTAGTATGTGGATATATATTAAGAAATAAAATTATTGTACCAAAGTTATGTTTCTTTTATTTATTCGTTCATTATTTTCATATGTAATACCTCTCTTAGTAAATACATAAAGCATGCATAATACGGATATGTTACATAAATACAAGATCCATAAACCAGATCGGTTCTGTTATAATACAGTATGAACACAATAGAGATCCGTAATTATTTGGGAAGAATTTGTAAAGGTTTAGAAGATAATGTATACGCTGCGAATCGTCTACCTATATATGTTCAAACCCCTACATACATTATTAGCAACTTGGACCCTGATAATAAACCTGGATCCCACTGGATAGCCATACACATAAATGAAAATGGCATAGGTCAATACTTTGATTCGTTTGGGTGCGCCCCAATGTTATATCACAAGGCTTTTATGAGACGAAACTGCAGAAGATGGGATTTTAACACGTGGAGATTACAAAATGATTTCACATCAGTTTGTGGAGAGTATAGTTTAATGTATTTGTATTTTAAGTTCAATGGGGAAAGTTTAGTAGAGTTTCAAAAGTTATTTAGTAACAACACTTTGTGTAATGATATAATATTGTACACTATGTTCAATACATGTTTTAATTAAATAAAATATATGTAATGAAAAATTTATCAAGTTTTATTTATTTAAAATCTTGTAATACATGATTTACACTCGCGCGCGCGTAATACATGTTTTAATGAAATAAAATACATGTAATGAAAAATTTATCAAGTTTTATTTATTTAAAATCTTGTAATACATGATTTACACTTGCGCGTGAGCCACGAGTCGAGCCGCGAGACGTGCCACGAGCCGAAAGTGTAAACTCGAGCTCGCGACCCGTCTCGCGGCGCGGTTCGCGTCGGGGGTGGTTTTCAAAGGAGCTCGAGGGAAACGTGAGTTTTGTGTTTACACTCGCGCTTCGACGCGAGTCGCGAAACACACCGCAAGTCGAACCACGAGACACAAGTATAAATCTCATAAAGAAAGTGAGGTGACGTAAGACGCGATAAGCAGGTAGTCACAATAAGCAGGTAGTCACAATGGGACACCGGGGGCGAGGTTTACATTGTGATAAGTAGCGATACGGAACAATGGAGCGTAGAGATTGTAGATAACGAGGGGTAAACACAAAAGCTAACTTTGGAACTAGTGCAAATACGTAAAAACGGATTGCATATATCGATCGGGCATGGTCGAAAACCTATATTTTGATACCAAACTTTTTTTTTTTTCTTTTAGGCGAATGGCCATCGAAAAACCCATTTTTCCCTACATTGAGGCAGTGAGCCAGAACCGGCGAATACCTAACTACTGATGCTTAATATTGTTGTTTTAATTTTATGTCTTATCTTTCAGGTTCGAAAGGAGTTACCCAGACACCCAAAGAAAACAGCGAAGAAATAGATGTAACAAGACCTTCATTGAATGAAACCGGTATAATATCAGTGCCATTATTAATGTTTTGCTAACCTTGTTTGTTGATTTAACTTAATTTATAATTTTATTATTGCAGGCTATGGTAATTCTACTCAAACTCATGTCAGTAGCAGTTCTAGCAACTCATCAACTGATTCTTCAGACTCATCATCATCTGATTCGGAATCCTTTTGTGAAGGTAAGCTTTATTTACCTATTACCTACCTGTTGAATAATTAAATGTAATGTAACTTAGGTAAATGCCAATTTTTTTTTCAGATAGCTACGACTCTATCTGAAAGGACTCTATCTATATAAGGATCCAATGTATATACCGCCCGAAAACCCAAGTCAAAACAACTATGATGAGTTACCTGCCGACGAAGAAAACGAAATGTTGTCTGTCTTTGATAGCTCTATACAAAATTTGCCCTCGACCTCGGCTCCAAATACGACTAATACTTCTGCAAGGCCGTCTACTTCCAGAGAAGGGAGAATCCTAACGAGCCCTGCTGTGAGTCCTGAAAAAAAGAGAGGAAGAAAACGCAAGCGTGATGAAGCACAATGGAAGAAAAATATTGCCAAAAGATTACGAAACACAGGAAAAGCTTATCAGACTACAAAAAAGAAGATCAGAGAGGAGAGAAAATTAAAGAACCTTGTGGAGAAAAATGTAGACTGAAATGTGGGTCTAAATTCACGGAAGAAGAAAGAAAAACATTGAAAACTTTTGGGCATTGGATGACAATAAAAAACAATGGGAATATATTTCAAGGAGCATGACTGTTATTACTCCAAAATACCGATACGTCCGTGAAGGTGGAACGAGAAAACCTCGACAAAAAAATAGTGCATTCCATCTGAAATTACCCAACAAACAATAAGGGTGTGCAAAATGTTCTTTAAAAACACCCTATGCATCAATGACCGTCCAATTCGAACTGTTTTGGAGAAACAAGATAAACTTGCCAATTGTTTGTTAGCTGAGGATAAGCGCGGCAAACATGACAACCACGCACACGTCGATGAAGCCATAAAAAAAGGAATAAGGGAGCACATAGAATCTATTCCCAAGATAGAATCCCATTACACTCGTGCTAATACTAGCAAAGTTTATATAGATGGGAGCAAACCATCGCAGACATACACAAAGAATATGTTGAAAGCAAACAAAAGCAAAATCCTTTTGGCAATTAAATTCTGTTTTACAGAATATTTACACAGGAATATTATTTTATTTTAATAAAAGTTTTGTTTCAGTAATGACATTTCTGGTTTTATTTATTCAAACTATGAAAAAAATTGCTCATACAACGACATAAGTCAGAATAGTACCAAAATATATTAAATTCTAACAGCAACAACGTCATAAGTGATTCCTCGTCACATTTACTTGTCAATAAGTTATTATAGGTATATAGTAGCTAAAAAAACTTAGATAATAACATTTATTTACGAATGAGGCAACATTTCTTGCAAACTAATGTTCTTCAATAGCTGATAGCAACCAAGTTACGTACATCTGAAACTTTTAAATGGATTTTCTGCAAATTCGTCTTTTTTTAGTAATGACTACCTAGTCGCAAACAAGCGATATGGTTTTGCTCGATAGTTTTACTCCAAATCCAGCAATAACCACCGTGTGGACCACAAAACTGACAGCTCGAATGCTCGCTTCGAGCCGGCTCGATGGATTTAAATATGTCAAATATGTCATTTCCTTTGATTCGGAGTAAAACTATTGACCGTATGTGAGTACTTAGCAGAAGAGAAAAACTGATTTTTAAGTTTGAAAGTCTATATTTCTTTCATTTCAGAGTCTTTTAAGTGAAATATTGAAACAACTACTATGTTAACCCTATTCCCTCTTAAAAGGCCGGGAACGCACCTGCAGCTTTTCTGATGCTGCGAGTGTCCATGGGCGATGGAAGTTGATTTCCATCAGGTGACCCGTTTGCTCGTTTGCCCCCTTATTTCATAAAAAAAAATATGTAAGAGGAGCTCCCATACAACAGACATGATTTTTTGGCTATTTTGCTCTATATAAGTAATGGCAACAGTTAGGCACCTGAAATTTTTACTAAGGCCTGAATTATATGTGTACGTTAATTAATAATAACATTAAAATAAAATATACATTTAAGGGAGGCTCCCATAAAAAAAACTAAATATTTGGCCTATTTTGCTCTATAACAGTACGGAACCCTTGGTGCGTGAGCTCAACTCGCACTTGATGGATTATTATGTATGAAGTCAGTCAACCTAGGCAGATGTTAGAAAAACTTTTCTACTTTTGATTTTTTCTAATTTCTAGTAGGATAGTAAACATCTTAAACCTTATGCATTTTTTCCAGATAAACTTATGTCTACTACCGAAAAGATAAACATGAATATGGCAATTGAAGCAAGCACTGAAATAAATGAGACAGAGGCACATATTTATCAAGGTAGACATTTCTTTTTTTAGTGTTCCGCACCCAAAGGGTAAAAACGTGACCCTATTACTACTGAGACTTCGATGTCTGTCTGTCTCTCCAGGCTGTATCTCAATAACCGCTTTAGCTAAACTTCTGAAATTTTCACAGATAAGTTTTTCTTTAATTGCCGCTATAACAACAAATACTAAAAAATATAAAATAAAATAAATATTTAACGGGGGCGCCCATACAACAAACGTGTTTTTTTTTTGCCTTTCTTGCTCGATATCAGTAATGGTAACATGTAGACACTTGAAATTTTCACAAAATCTTCAATTATATGTGTTCTTTAACAATTAATAATACAGTAAAAATAAAATAAATATTTAAGGGGGACTTCCATACAAAAAAAAACAATTTTTGGCCTATTTTTGATCTATGACGCGACGGTACGGAACCCTTCGTGCGCGAGTCCGACTCGCACTTGGCTAAATTTATTTTTCTGTTTTATGGAGTAGCTGTGGAAATTATCATAAAGTTAAGTAAAAATGATTTTAATTTTTAGGTGGACCAGTGCTTACTAATGTCCATAAAACATATGGTACTGATAATTTTGTACCAATACCTTCAACCTCGAAAACTCCTACACACTTGACATATAAAAGAAAAAAAGGAGGTAAGAAATACTACTATTTATACTTCATTGCAGCCCGTTCACCGTCAATGATAAAACATTGTCGTTTTTTTCGAATGCTTCTTTGCTGCTGCTGGTTTGTTTTTGTGTTTCCTTGCAATGTAACATTAAAATTTAAAAAAGAAAGTATGTGGCACCTTAGTATTGTTCAGATGTGCAGCACTTGGCGGTGAATGGGTTAACACCCACTCAAGGTAAAATTCTGTTTTTTGTTGCCCCACACTTTAATAATATAAGAAAATGTGTGAGAAAAGTACCTGTGGAATGGTCTGTCTGTTTTGCTAGGTACAGCAAGGGAATTTTTAATCCCTATCCTTATCCGCTATCCTTATGGATTTGACCTCGACGAGGTGTAAAATAATAAAACACCGAATGACATTATAATATAATGCTGGCGACGCCTGCAACAGTCATGAGCCGGACCCAGGGAACCAAAAAGAAAAAGATGCACAAACAGAAAAATTAAATTATATTCTTACCTACTGGGTGTGACTCATAATGCTTAAACAATAAGCAATTATGTACCTAATTAATAAAAAGTAACAGAAATACCACAACAATATTAGTTTTTTTTTTTTTTTTTTTTTTTTTTTTTTTTTTTAGGGTAAAAAAACAATATCACAATATAATATACGTTTACACACAGTCTTACTCTATACATATAAGTAATTGTGATATCCACATCATTTACCACATATATAAAATGTAAAATGTATTTAAGTTTAATTATAAGTAGTTGAGATTTTAACCTTGATTGATTAGCAGGCGGCACCCTAGCCCTACGACATTAGGTCTTGGGATCAGTGACAAGTACCACTAGGGTGCCGTATGCGAGATCAATCTAGTTTACAAACAGTACCTATTTAGTATCATGTAGTTAATTAAAATTACTTTAAGTAATAACGTATAAGGCTGCTTTTGATTATTACAAGCTTATTACAAGATCAAAGCCAAACAACTAAACAAATTCTAGTATCAAATAAAACGAAAAGATTTACAGGATCTAACAGTTTAAAGTAATACCTAATTACTAGGAGTTAACAATCAAAGCTATGCGTTTGTCTGTGTTATGTGTACCTTGGTTTGCCATTTATGAGTGTGTGGCACCCTAGCCCTGCGACACGAGGTCATGGGATCAGTAACTAAGGCTATAAGTTAACATGTGTTATTTTTATATAAATTTTAAAAAATATACAATATGTAGGCACAAATTGATAACACGTGTAAGTGCACAATACCTGCGGTAAGACATGTGAGAGTTTGTTTGAGTTTATATGTGTGCTAATTGTGTTTATCATCGTATTTTGAGTGTGTGGCACCCTAGCCCTACGACATATTATTGAGATCTTGGGATCGGTGACGATGACCACTAGGGTGCCGTATCCTGTTTCTGTATATGTTTAACACACTACGCACGAACATTTCGCGAAATATCTTAACAATACAGTTTTATCATTAAGTGACACTAGTGATATTTATTTTAGAGAGTTCCTCTGAGAGCAGTTTTTTAAAAGCAGTGGCTTTATTGGCATTAATATCTATATGGTTAAAGTGTCTGTTGTATAAGGCAAGCATATGATTAGTTGGTGCACGGAGACCTGCATTAGTACGTGATAATCTTGTCGCAAATACTTCAGAAGCAGCACGACAAGCTCTTTTGTGTGTTCTGAGAGGCACTCTGTAACTAAGGTCATTTACAATATCGATACAGTCATATTTATTGTGGCAAATGTCATACAATAACATCATCTGAAGTTGCATTCTTCTACATTTTAAGCTTAGTAATTTATACTTTTCTAGTAACTTAGGGTACGATAGGTAGTATAACCGACACTTATATTGCACACAACGTAAAAAACTTTTCTGCACTTTTTCTAGGTAGTGTGAGTATTCTGCGTACATCGGATCCCATATACATGAAGCATATTCTAGTTGTGAGCGAATTAAGGTTTTGTATAAATATAGATATGTACTAGGTCGTTTGAAATCGTTACTAGCTCTTAATACAAAACCGTACATCTTAAAAGCTTTACTGCAAATAGTATCTACATGAGTGTCCAGCGTCAACTTGGCATCCAATATAACCCCAAGGTCACGAATAGTGAAGACTTTTTCTAAATTATGGCCATCTATGGAGTAGTTATGTATTATGGGTCGACGTTTTCTAGTAAAAGAGATCGTTTTACATTTATTTAAACTTAGCTGTAATTTATTGGCATCACAATAGTTTGCAAATCTATTAAGATCCTCCTGAAGCCTCCTCTGGTCATCAGCATTGTCAACGGTGCGATAAATCTTTAAGTCGTCTGCATATAGTAGAAATTTACAATTTTTAAAACATTTGTGAATATCGTTTATGTAGATGATGAACAGCAGGGGGCCAAGGATAGACCCCTGAGGCACTCCTGACGTTATAAAATTAGTATCAAAGTTAGATTCATACCCATTAATGACAACTTTCTGCGTCCTATTTGTGACATAAGATTTAAACCATCTCCATAGATTACCACGGATACCGTTAAAAGCGATTTTTTCAAGTAATAGTTTATGGTCGACGCGATCGAAAGCCTTTCTAAAATCTGTGTATATACTATCTGTTTGTTTATTACAATCCAGATTTGTAAAAAGTTGATTGGTATAAACCATAAGGTTTGTTACAGTAGAGCGATTACGGACGAAACCATGCTGTTGTTGAAGGATATTTCTGTGTAATAGTGGGTATATGTAGTTATGTACTAGCCTTTCGAGTAATTTAGACAATGTTGGAAGTATCGAGATTGGTCGGTAATTAGTTATATCTGATTTGGAGCCTCCCTTATGAATTGGGGTGATTCTGGCAGATTTCCATGCCGTTGGGCACACGCCTTCTGCCAAGCATTTATTATAAAGATTTGTCAACGGCTCATGTATAGCTTCTGCAGTATATTTAAGGAAAATTGGAGGTACATTATCGAGACCTGCTGCTTTTGTGCTATCTAGAGCTTTAAGTTCCTTAAGGACGTTACCTTCTTCTAGTTTTATGTCACTGATAATAGTGCCGTTAGTGGGTCCGCCCTCATCTCCCGTTATATTATCTACATTAAAAGAGTCTGTCAGTTCAGAGGGTTGGAACACCGACTGAAAAAAGTGGCGAATAGGTTACAAGTTTCCTCGAGGGTTTTGGCCTTTATATTATTGTAATGTACGTTAGTAGGAATTACTGACTGGTTTTTACGGTTATTTATGTAATTCCAGAAGTATTTCGGATTTTTGGGAATGTTATCTTCTACGGAGGTCATATATTTAGTGTAACAGATCTGAGATTCTTTCTTGAATCTTTTTCGAAGCAAAGAGAAAGTTGAATAGTCTGATATGTTTCTATGTAGCTTCCATCTATTCCATGCCTTATTCTTATCTTTATAAATGTGTATTAAGGCTGGTGTGAACCACGCAGGAAAATTATTGTTGGAAACACGTTTAGATGGTACTCTTTTTCGAATAATATTATATATGTTTTCATAAAAAACGCTAGCACAATTTTCAGAAGATTTGTTTTTGAATTGTTCACGCCAATTGATTTCTAGGATATCCTTATTTATTTGTTCGTAATTTGCACTTTTAAAACATAATCTTGTAGTTAAAGGCGTAGTTATAGGTTTGAGGCAGTGATCGTCAACAGGTATTAAGGCATAGAAAGGGGGGTGATACGCATCTGGCGGGACGAGAGTGATTGGCGCGGAGTATGTTCTACATTCTTGAATATTTGTTAAACATAAGTCGAGCAATCTATTTATGCTATTCTTATGAGAGTTTACCTGTACACATTTTGTCGCCCCAATGAAAGTAAAAAGATGTGAGTTTGGTGGCGTGTATAGATTATTTACAGGTATCATGTTATTGAGATTCCCGTTTATGCACCAATCTATGTGAGGCAGGTTAAAATCTCCCAACAAGCAAATATTTTCATAACACTTTATTTGTATAATTTTTACTAATTCATTAAAAAGTGTAAAGTATATGTCATTGTTAACGGCTGGTGGAATATAAACGGCGCCTAGCAAGTATATTGTTTTACCAAGACGTAACTCTATTAGCAAGTAATCTAAAATAGGAGGAATATCAAGTGAGGCTACAGGGGGCTCTGGCATGCATTGCGTAGCGCATAATGTGCGCAGTACCGCAACAAGTACACCCCCTCCGTCCCGGCGTCCTGTGGCAACACGGTCACGGTCGCATCTAAAAACACAATAACGAGAGTCTACGAATTCGCTGTCGGCTACGTCATTATGCAGCCATGTTTCGGTCAAAATAATTATATCATAATTATGTGATAAAATGTTAACAAAAATGGTATTTAATTTGGTTCTTAGGCCGCGGCAGTTTTGATAGTACAAGGATAGAACTTTATTTGAATTGTTATGACTCATATGTTTATTTTTTTTTTTATTAATAAATGACAAATGTATTCATTTTACTCAAAAAGAATTTGGCTATAAGAGAGTCGAGATATTTACAGATCATGTCCCTGAGGTTGCATCGTCTACAAGAAAAAATAATCTCACTGGAAGCCTCAGCTGAGTTTAAGTGGCGGTTTGCTATGTACAAGGTCCTATCCTTTTCATTTGCGTAATGTGTATTCATTATATTGAACAGAGAAAATAAAGAAAACAGGCTAGCTGGGCCATGAGCTAGACTCTCCGGAGATACTACTACTATAATTCCTAAACAACCAACAGGACAGTAGCGGCTAACTGAAATTAAGTAGTCACAATAAACATACCCAAAACATACCAAGAATCTGAAATGTATATTAGTTTTGTCCTGGTATTTTACAACCTGTGCTTTTACTATATTGTTACTTCCTGGAAACCAGGACCAAAGTAAATCAGGAGATTTTATTAGTGCCTGAGCTATAATTTTCTTTATAATATGTACTCTTAGAAATGATGCTATATCATGATAAAGTAGGCAAACGCTCAATTTTGTAAATTTATAATCTAAGTATTTACAATGCTTTAGGTTATTATATTGTATTAGAATGGCCCATGGCCATGTGATGTACGTAAAGTGCATAAGACAGTTACTACCAAAATTGTAATTGTTTATGATTAAAAAAAGTTTAAAGCTTATGAGAAAGTATGAGATTTCCACTACTCGTATGTTTCCGGTGCTATATTGTCTACAACACGAGATACTCACACTGGGAGGCTGTGCTAACTTGTGTAATTTGTTATTGATTATGCACAAATACCAATTTTTATAGTTAGCAGAAAAGTACATTACACCATGCAACAGTATTACACAACATAAACTAGTTGACTGCCCACATGTTAATTTCTTTGTTTGTACACAGTTTATTTCAGGACATGCTATATTATTTCTTAAAGAGCCCACAGTAAGACTTCCTTGGTAGTTAATAAAAATAAGAAGGTTACCTTTTACATGTTTAGCATACATAGAAAATCTGAAGTTACAATGATTTGGTTTTGAGCTATTACTATTTGAGATCCCTCCACAAAAATACTTCCTGTGATTGCAAATGACAATAAACTCATTAGAGTGTGTTAGGACTAAGAACAGAATAATATGAGGACTGAGTGTACTCAGTTTCATTTTTATCTTTTCACAAGTAATGTTAAGTATATTATAATCTGGCTGGTTACAACTAAGTTTGACAAATTGCATAGCACAGCAATTTACTAAATATTTGTAACCGTAGTTGTTATCAGAATAGTTTTCATTATGAAAATATTTTAAGAGAACAGGTTTTTTGAGTAGACAGTGTATTAACATTACAGTTAAATAAGTATTTATAAAGAACATTATATTAGTAACATAAAAATGCATATGGTGCCCCTTATTTAGAACACTTCCCTGGTAAAGAAATATTAATATTGTAATAGTGTGCACTATATTATAGTCAATGCTATCCCCTATTGAAACATATAAGTTAAAGGTATGTATAACTTTCCAAGTAGACAAGAAGACCATTTAGAGGTAACTATCCTATGAGTATAAGAATGCATAAAAACCGAAAAGTAACAGACACTAAAAAAAGAAAAAACAAAAACAAAAATAAAAAAAATAAAAAGAAAAACAAAACATACATTTAAATAGATCCCTGCTTCATTTTTGAAATGCTTTCCACTACTCTTTTTTAAATAATTTATTGTCAACTGAGAAATTTTGTTAAACAATTTTACATGACATAAAGATTGTATGAGTTTTGCACTGCAGGTATCATAATAATACACTATACCCGTTATAATATAATAATGATAAACAGCCTGAGGGGCAAGAGATATCTTTACACACATAACTAATATTTTTGATACAGAAGTTATATAAATTATATAATTAAGAATCTTAAGATGACCAGTGTAATAACAATAATACCTTATGACTGTATTCATTTGCAAACACATAATAGAGATGAGTAACAAAGGCTCACTTAATTTTAGAAATTTCATGCGGGGTTCGAATAGCAATAGCAGGGGAGGTCTCATTTTTACGAGCCAGTATGACCCCGTGCTTAATCCACACATACTTGTAATTAAGTTTTTTTGATGCATCTCTGCATTGACGAAAGAGCTGCTTATTTTTTAAAGTTAAATGTTCATTTAAATAGATAATATGAGGAGTACCAGCAATTGATAATTGGTTTGAGTTCAAGCCCCTGTTGGCACGAAAAGCACTGATAATGTTATCTCTGATAACTCTTGTTGTAAGCTTGACAATAACATTCTTCGGGCGAGGATTCTTTTGGTCAGCATGCGGGACACGGTGTATAGACACTACATCAGATAGATTAACTGGATACTTGATCTCCTTACATATGCACTCGAAGAGGTGAAGTAGGTCCTCACTGCGACGTTCCGGGAGGTTTGAAACCTCAATATTGCACTGCCTGGCCTGCTGTTCCATTGCATAAATCTTGTTCTCGAGTTCGATCAAACATCTTTGGGACTCATTATGGTGGAAAGTTTTTTCTTCTATTGATTTAAGTCGTGTCTCCATGTCCTTATCTGTCTCATGAGCAAATTGTAGGGATTTCTCCGTTTCAAGAAGCCGCTCATTCACCTCTGCCAATGATTTGTTTATTTTGACATTGTCCATTGAAAGATTTTGTGTAGTTACATTGAGTTTCTCAATAGTTTCAGTTAATTTTGATAGCTCTTGTGCTAGGGTCGCACTTACCGCCGTTGACACGCACTTGTTAATGTTCATAGTGATTTTTTCGTTTATTGTGCTAAGATGTTGTTCCAGCTTGTTTTCTAGTGCGCTAAGCACATCGTCGTAGTCTAGCTGATGTTTGCGTTTTCTTGTGGGGATGTAGTCGCTATCAGGATCCCTTCCCAAGTCAGAATCCGACAGATAATGTTGTGGCGGAGTCCGTTGTAACGACATGGCCATTCTTGATGTTGTTTATTGTGCGCTATCGGTGTTCACAGCCGCCCTTGAAATACCTACTTGGTGCTTTGGTGCAACTTTATTGTTATATTGAATGTTATACATACAATAATTATTTAAAATGCAGTTGAAATACAGGTCCAAAAAAATGGCGCCGGGGAGTCACGCCGCCAAGCAAGAAGTCGTTGCCGGTTCTTGTCACTTATTATGTGTTGAACGAGTAAAAACTTTGGTATTTATGTTTTATTAGTAGTTATTCACTTTGTTTTATATTTTTATATATGTAAATCTTTATTTGTCAACTTAGAATAATTTTAATTCTCAACTTGTTGCAGAAGTAATGTAAATCACTCGGTGTTGCCACCAAAAAAAAAGAGAGTAGTTCTTCTAACAAAAGTTGTTGGAAGAATTCTATTTTGTGGAACAGAAAAATGATTTATAGAAGAATTAACAAACATATTCCTATATTAACCTTTAACCTATAATTTCAGTAGAAATGTATCCTACGGCGAACGATGAAATTTCGGTTCAGAACATTGTATCACCAAAAAAATGCAAGACTGGTAAGTTTTGAATCTTTTGTTAAAAAAACATATAACTGTTATTATAAAAATTATAACTATAATGATTTTGTTTGAAAATTCATATATATTCCAGGAACCACAATGCAGATGGGGGGGTGAAGAAATTCTGGTGCAAGGCTATAAAACATCAAGGACAAGTCGAACAAATGGTATGTATCAAATTAAAATTAACATTCTTATTACTCACAGGACAAACCTCTTTTTCATTAGAAAATCTAGGGGAAAGGAAAATGCATTGTCCATCCATACTAATATTGTAAATGTGAAAGTGTGTCTGTCTGTCTGTTACCTCTTCACGCTCAAACCGCTGAACCGATTTTGCTTTTTGGCATGAATATACTCTAGAGTCCCGAGAAAGGACATATTATAGTTTTTATCCCGGAAAAATGTACGGTTCCCGCGCGATAATCTAATTTTGGCGCAACGGAGAGCGCAACGGGCGTCATCTACAGTTTCATGTACTTGATCTGTGAATGTGTATTTTTTGTTACAGATGAAATAACTTTAACAAAAAGAGAAAGGAGAATATTAAAACGTCTACAAGAATCAAAAATCACGATAAGGAGAATGGCAAAGTCCTTATTAAATTTGGATAAATTAGACTCTGATATCCTTAAATCGATTGTGGAAAATGCAGTCAAAAATTACAAAAAAGCCCCACACGGAAAACGATGGCAACCGCAAAACAAAACCTACGCTCTGTCTATTTTTAAGCGTTCTCCTAAAGCATACCGGTATTTGCAAAAAATGTTACCACTCCCAAGCACACGATCACTTCAAAGGCTTTTAAAAGAAATCCCTATGGAACCTGGCATTCATTCTAAGATTATACAGATATTAAAAGAAAAATCTGTAGAAATGGAAGATGACGAAAAATACTGTGTTTTATTGTTTGATGAGATTGCCTTGAAGAAACGACTGATCTATAATGAATCACTAGATAAGGTTGAAGGATTTGTTGACCTGGGAAATGGTGAAAGTATGGGCAGAAACAACAAAATTGCAGGACATGCCTTGGTATTCATGATACAAGGCCTGAAACAGAAACAACCGGTAGCGCATTATTTTGTTGAAGGAACAATAGAAAGTGAAAAGTTAGCAGTATTGATAAAAAATATTGTGAGAGCCATACAAGAGGCTGGATTCAATGTTCTTTCGACTGTTTGTGACCAAGGCCCCACTAATATTGGTGCTATTAATTTATTAAGAAAATTTAATGGCCTGAGTACTGAAGCCAACTATTTTCTTATTGATGAACAAAAAGTATTCATAATTTTTGATATTCCACATCTATTTAAATCGATAAGGAACAATTTTTTCCAAGCTGGTATTATGGAGTACAAAGGGAAAAGGGCGAAATGGTGCCATTTGCAAGAAGCAGAAGAGAGGAATAGGAATTTTTTGAATTTCAAGAAAATTACATCAACAGTTGTGAACCCTACATATAAAACTAAAATGCGTGTTAAATTTGCAGCTCAAGCATTAAGCAACACGATGGCCGCGGTTTTGAAGATGATGGCATGGAGCGACCCACGTTCAGAAGAGATCAACGATACTGCCTACATTGTTGAAGAAATGGACAAACTTTTTGATTGCACAAATGGACCAAAATCGCCAGAAGATGTAAAAAAAGGGATCAGGGAAAATGTTTAAAAAAAAACAAAACACATTAAATTTCTAAAGTCAGACTCTCAAATACGTTTGAGAAATGTGCGTTGCATCCAGGGTTTAGAAACTTCTTTAAAGTCATTAAAAGATATTTGGAATTTTTTACACAGAAAAGCTAGTTTCAAGTATTTAAATTTACGCCAACTTAACCAAGATTCCTTGGAAAATTTGTTTGGGAATATTAGACAGCACAGCATAACAAACAGAAATCCAACATGCAGTCATTTTAATGCTGCTTTAAAATCCAGTGTGATTTCTGGATTAACAGGGCCGCATAGTCGTGGCTCAAATTGTGAAATTGACTATAACAAACTGTTTATATCTCATGCAGAATTAACTAAAAAATCTGAGTCTGAATTAATGCTTGAAGCTACGTGTCTGAATGAGAATTCTGATAAAGAAGAGGCAGATGTTTGTTATCCTATGCTGTCGCTGCCCGAAGAACCCGAGATTGAACATGTCGAAATTTCTTTTTGCAATTTTGAGGAACAACCAATTGTATATGTTAGTGGATACTTAGCTGCAAGAGTTCTTAAAAAATTTGATTGTGAAAGTTGCAAATATTTCCTTAAAGAAGAAAATCCAGATCTAAATGAGCCATTATACAAATTTATATCATTAAAAGAATGGTGGCAAGATAAAATTTCTCTTACTTATCCAAAAAAAGAACTTTGTATTTTAGTGAGTGAAGCAAAAAATGTTTATGAAAGTACAATTTTGCCTGAGCTACATCAGCTTTATATTGCCCAATATTGTACCTTGCAATTAAGTGTCCACTGCAATATGGAATGGTTTAAGTGCAGTGTTCACTTTAACTCTGTTCATGAATATTTATTGACATTTTTGAGCAAATTATTTATAAGAAAATCTTGTAAAATATTTAATACTGAGTTCTCAAAATCCGAAATTGATGTCGCGGACAAAATTAAAAGAGCTCAACAACAAAATAAAGACCACTAAATTTGTATCTTGTGTATTTTTTAAATATGTTACACGGGTATATTATATTAAATATTTAAACATGGATTTTTGATTTTTTTTGTTTGATTATCCATGTTTAAGTATTTTCTTTCTGTGTAACATTCACTTTTACCCAGAAACAAAACCCCGAGGCCCTACCTACCCTTAGGATATTATCAATAGAAAGGCCCAACACTAGTATCGATATTTGTAGGAGCTGCTTACTCGACTACACCCTTTTTGTGCTATGATAGAATATGATTGTTTAATTAAAAGTCCTTGATATAAAATGATAATATATTGATTGAATGCTAATGCTAGTAAATGAGTGCGCGATTGATGACGGCTAGTAGCGAACTGCCCGAGAGTATGCACTTGCCGGGACTACGGGAAAATTATGTAGGATCAGCAATGTACGTGCTAGCTCGTACATGCTCCCGGGCCACAAGATGATGATGGTGATACAAGGTGATAGACAATAGGTCCTTAAACTAACTTAATGCTAATACATTATTTGTCGTCGATTGACACAAAAGAGTGAAGTACGGGCGAAGTGCCCCGACTTTGCCTGCTAGGGCCACACACTTTGTTATCACTAATAGTTTGCACTTTCTCAAGACACTGATCACTTTTTGATTGCTGAGGCATCACTATAATATTTCCGCGAGAAGTCATCTCTATTCCTTCAGCCTTCCTTTGCATTGGAGGTGGTGCTCTTACAACAAACGCTTTGCATTTCCATAGTAACAATGATCCAATAATCAATATTAACGCTGCAATGACATAAATAGCGGTATAATGATGAATGTCATGATACGAAAAGCTTTCCAGTGTTGGATTGTTCTGCTTTAAATCGTCTAGTTGCTTCTGTAAGGCATGTAACTGTTCTCTCTGTTCAGCTGACTCGTTATAATTAACTTCTGGTGATGATTCAGAGAACGACATGTTAAAAAGATGATTGATCGGAGCGATATCCCCGAAGGAAACCTGAGGGTTTACGTGTAACATACTTTGTGCGTCTTCTTTATGCGAGTGAACAGAAAAGTCCTTTGACTTAATCAAGCATCCTTGTTTGACGTTAAACAATCCTGACTGTGATAATTGTGCAGAGCTTATTTCATCGTCGCAAAGTATGTTTAAGGAGCAGTAGTCACAACAGAAATAGAAATATGTATTGATCCTGTGAGTGTCGATCCACATGTTATCACACCCATCGATGCTGTATAGACAACTTTTAGTCACTTTGTTTCTTCTGCATAAACTCTCGTTACCTTTAAGTTGATATTCCGCTTTACCGACGCGACATAACATATTTTCTGAGTGTTGATTGAAACAAAGGAGCAACTCCGTTTCTGTCATGGTAATGAAAGTGTCCTTCTTCAAATTAATTGCTAAATATTTCCCAATGGGAGTGATGCTTTTCATCGCGTTATTTGCTTTACGGGGGATAGGATACAGTTCGTACAACTCGTACGAGTCGCTGGCTATCAACGGGATAGTTATTTCAAATAACATATAATTAATGCTTATACGCGTTCTAACTTTAAGCAAGTGATATAATTGAGTTAAATCGGTATAAAAAGGAATAGCTAGATCTTTAGATAGTAAGGATGATATTTTCTGTAATTCTAATTTAAGCTGATCTGGTGTTAATATGTGAATATTAAATTTTCCATCGTACACATTAGTGATTGTATCCAGTAAATTGTTTTGTATGTAAGTTAAATGATGTATCAAGTTACTAGTCGTTATAGATGATAGGATGAAATCAGTTATATAGGACACATTTTGTATATTATCTTTTAAAACGCTTACAAAGCTATCGATGGCACCTATTTTCTTAAAAATAGACTTGTGTTGATTTTCCATTACAGACTCACTTCTTTTGATATAATTAAATTCTGCCTCCACTAAAGAGGTCTGATTCTTCCATAAGGAAGCTAAATGATTTTGATTCTGATGTATTATATTTATATCATGCTCGTATTTATCCGCAAAATTTTGATCTAAAATGCCAAATAAACTGTTCGCGATGTATCCTACGCCGTTAATAAGTCCCCGTCGTTGTCTGGTGCGCGCTACAAAATGTTGATTAATTAATAAGCTATTATAGTACTGCAGCTCATTAAAGGAGTGATTTAATTGTAACAAGATACTGGCGCAATATGATACAGAGCTTATCTCCGCGCACGCTTTCTCGAGATAAACAATATGCTTTTTGCACGCCGCGATGCCTTCCCAGAACGGCTTCATGTCGTAGTAGACGACCAGGCGCCAATCGTCTCTAATTACATGCATGTTACTTATTTTATCAAAGTAGAGACCTTTAGTGTTTAAAGGAGTATCATTAAAAAATGAGCCTTGGGAAGAAGCAATAAGGGTCATAAAAAATAACAAAACAGCTGATATGATAGTAGGCAAATTATAGCGTTTTCTGGTGCTCCTTTTTGGTCTCTCCTCTATTTTTTGAGCTCGTTGCTCTGATGGATTGATAGAATTCAATTGATCACTTTGAGATTCTCTAACAGGTAGAATTGATAATTTTATTACAGGACGTTTCATGTAACCGTTCTTTGTTTTTAAGGTAACGACTCGAACGTACCCGTCGCTACCTGGGTGCAGTTCCACGACTCTACCTAACGCCCATTTGCCTGCTGGCAGGTTGTTGTCGTGGATGATAACCACATCATCAATTTTAATATTTTGCAAGGACTGCTGCCATTTACTGCGCGCTGATAAATTAACTAAATATTCGTGCTGCCACCTTTTCCACACGTCGTGAAAAATCTTTTGTGTAAAGTACCACCGAGTTCTTAAATCCTGTTCAGTTTCGTAAATTGTTAAGATCGGACCGGATGAAAGAAAATGAGACGGAGTTAAATAATTTAGGTCATCCGGGTCCTCGGTCATAGGACACAGAGGCCGGGAGTTGAGACACGCCTCCAGCTGGGTACAGAGAGTATAATACTCCTCGTACGTCAACCTTTGGTCACCTATCACTCGTTTTAGGTGGTGCTTAAAGCTCTTGACCGCCGCTTCGCAGAGACCGCTGGCCTGTGGCCATGATGGGGCATTGAAATGCCAGCTTATACCCATTTCGGCAATTTCACTATAAAATGTATCATTAAATATTTTCTGCAACTCCGCGTATTCCTGCTGAAGTACCTTGCTGGCACCTAAGAAATTTGTACCGTTATCGCTAAAGATTTTGCTAGGTGTCCCTCTGCGAGCGGACATTCGGCGTAAAGCGGCTAAAAATGTCGAGGTGGTAAGGTCTGATACGACCTCGAGATGTACGGCCTTAGTTGCCATACATACAAAGACTGCAACGTAACCTTTACTGCTTTTAATTCCACGGCCTTTGCTACTCTTTATCATGATATGTCCGGTGTAATCCACCCCTACCGATTGAAAAGGTCTACAAGGGTTAACTCTAGCTGCGGGCAAGTCACCCATTAATTGCTGATGCTTGCTAGGGCTGTGTCTCCTACACGTGATACATAGCCTAAGGCGTTTTTTGGTAGCCCTATTGCCACCTATGACCCAATACTTCTTTCTTAAATTATCAATTTCTTTGTTAAAACTTAAATATTGTATATTTCTTATGATAATGTTTTTTGCTTTGCTTAGCTCTGATAATGATAGGTGGTTTGCTTTTGTTTGTTGTTTTTTGCTTGATGTAAATCTTAACATATATGCTACTATTCTAACAACCTTAGCTAGAGAACTATGTTTTATAAGTAATTGTAATATGATGCAATTGTCACGATATTCCTGTGTGACCAAGTTTACTAATGCGGAAACTTTAAGCTCTTGATCGGTAAAATATGTTTGATCTGTATGATCATGTTTAAAATTAGGAAGCCAGTTTGGACCCCGCCACCAGACAGGGTGGTCAATTAACTGAGACACATTCAGGCCACGACTTGCTGAGTCGGCTGGATTTTCTTCGGACTTAACATATCGCCAACATTCCGGTGGCATGATTGATGTGATTTCGTGAACTCTATTAGCCACGAAAACATTCCAACGAGTAGGGTTTCCATTTAACCAGCCTAAAACTATCATGGAGTCGACCCAACCGTATGTTTTTATGTCGTAACTTCTAAGACAATTTTTAACCTTATTTATTAATTTTGATAGTAAAAGTGCCCCGCACAACTCTAATCGAGGTAATGATACTGTTTTGCTACTCGGCACGAGCCTCGTCTTGCCTACTAATAATGCTATACGGGACCCTTCGGCCCGGTTGATACGACAATATACTACACCTGCGTACGCCTTTGTTGACGCATCACAGAAACCGTGTAACTCGATGCATTCGTTTTCTGTTGTACCTATCCACCGCGGTATATTTATTTTATTTATGTTACATAAATCGACCTTGATTTTAACCCACTCCGCATAAATATCGGCAGGTAGCTCGTCATCCCATTTGAGGCCTGCTAGCCATGTTTTTTGGAAAATGATTTTTAGTTTTGTCGATACGGGTGAGAGCCATCCTAGAGGGTCAAATAATTTGGAAACTTCTGAAAGTAATAACCGTTTTGTTGTTTTTCTAGAAATGTTAGAGTCGATCTTTGATTGAAAAGAAAAATTATCATGATTTGGGTTCCAACCTAACCCTAAAATTTTGCTCTGCTCTTGCTTAAAAAAGAAACCAGGAGTGGTTTCTGTATCGACATCTACTAATAATTCGGGTACATTTGACTTCCATTTGCGAAGGTGGAATCCTCCCGATTGTAACAATTTGATAAGGTCCAGCTGCAGCTGCCTCGCTACTGATAAATTATGATGACCGTGCACTAAATCGTCCATATAAAAGGAATCCATAAGAACAGACAGAGTCGCGCTGTTTAAGTAGTTTGATTTTTCGTCTGACGCTAGCCTTTTTAACGTCATCATCGCGAGGAACGGTGCGGCCTTGGTACCGTACGTCACCGTTTGTAACTGATACTCTTTGATAGGTTCGTGTGGAGCGTCTCTCCACACGATTTTTTGATACTTTTGATCATCATCATGGACCCGTATCATTCTAAACATTTTCTCGATGTCAGCAGTAAATCCGAATTGAAATTGTCTCCATTTAATGATAAGAGACTGGAGATCCTGCTGTAGATTGGGCCCGGACAGCATTAAATCATTAATACTTAAGCCTGAAGTAGTTTTACACGATGCATTGAAAACTACCCTAAAGCGTGTGCTCGTAGAGTCGTCACGCTGAATACCGTGATGAGTGTTAAAATATGATGAAATAGAATTATCTGTTGACGGTACCATATGACCTAATTCTCGATATTCCTCCATAAATTTTTTATATTCCTGATGCATGTTACAGTTTTTCTTAAATTTTTTCTCCAAAGATAAAAACTGAGCCACGGCTTTGGGTTTTGACAACCCTAGCTTGTTTTCAAAATCGTCCTCGAAGGGCAACCTAACGACATAACGACCGTCTTTTTGGCGCGTCGTAGTCTCATTATAATAATCTAAACATTTTTGATCGCTAACTGATAACTTTGAAGTTTCGGAAATATCTTCAATTTCCCAAAACTTTTCTATTTGACTTAAATCGGTTAAAACTACATTGCATTGAATAGTTTTTACGTTCCCTGTGAGAATCCAACCTAATGATGTGTTTTGGGCAATAGGCGTAAGATTATCTACCTTAAGCATACCGTCTAATAAAATAAGAGCGTATATGTCGGCTCCTAGCAACAGATCCACTGGGCTGCTTACGTTAAATTTAGGATCGGCTAACGAAATGTTCTGTAAAAATGGCCATGTTGGCTTATCGAATGAAAAACTAGGTAAATTGTTAACCAGACTCCGCATAATCAGCACGTCCGTTTCAAATTTAAAATCGTTATTTATTGCTGCACAATTAAGAGAAATAACACCCTTACAGCTGCTTTCCTTGGCTCCGACACCAGATACAACACCCTTGCATCTCTTTCGAGGCAAGTTCAGCAGTTGAGCTGCATGCTCAGTAATTAGAGATATTTGGGAACCTTGATCTATTAGAGCACGCAATTGAACGTATGTACCGTCTAATTTTTGCACGTTGATGATGGCTGTGGCCAAAAGGATTTCTGGAATCCCACGCTGTAAAGATACGTGAGAGTTGTGAGAGTTTACTTGCGCTGGCTCGTATTTCGAAACCGTCGGTTGCGCTTGCGCATAAGCTTCGTGCAAAAGAGTGTTATGCTTTTCATTGCATTGTCTGCAACGTTTAGTAGAAAAGCAAGCCTTATTGTTATGAGAATAAAGGCAGTTTTGACATATGTCATGCTGTTTGACGATTTTGCGCTTTAGGTAATGTGGCATATCGATAAAGCGCTGGCAACTAAAAAGAGCGTGATCGCTCGTGTTACATACTGGACATTTATACAATTTCACCGTTGAAGCACTTTTATCCTGGGAAAAAGATTGCGATACCTTGTTTTGCGTTGGGAAAGATTGTTTTATGTTGAAGTTTTTATGCATGTTATATTTAGAATTATGTACAAATGTATTCTTGTTAGTAGGTGTCACAAAACGATTAAACGATTTTGATGGACTATTATCATATTTACGTTTAGAGGACTCTAAAGTAGTAAACTTACTCTCTAAAAATTTTAAAAAATCTTCAAGTTTTGGTAATTCACGCGGATTTTTTACCGACGTCAAATATTCGCTATGCAACTCTGAATCTAATTTTTGCGACAAAAGATATACTAATAAAGGATCCCAGGATGCGATATCAATTTCTATGTTTTTGATAGCGTTTAAAGTTTCTAAAGCGGTATCGTGAATACGTTTAACATGATTTATTGATAAATGATGAGCTACTGGCATATTAAGTAAAATATCAACGTGAGAGTTAAAAATCATTCTTTTGTTATTGTACCTTTGATTTAAAATATTCCAACACGTAGTGTAATTATCTGAGGAAATATTAAGATGCTGGATGAGGCTCGCTGCCTCCCCCCTAACTTTAGTTTTTAAGAACTGCATTTTTTGCGCACTAGACAATGACGGGTTACTATGTATCGTCTCTGTAAATAAATCTTTAAAAGAAGTCCACTGATTATAAGTGCCATTGAAAACTGGTATTTCTATTTGAGGGGTAACCTGCTCCCTATGAGAAGTTGACCATAACTTCCGGTTGATAGCCTTGACTACGTCATTGTACTCTGTTTCTGTCTGATAATATGTTTGCTCATATTCCGAATTCCTACCCCCTAGCTCACCGTCTAACTCCCAGTGTAGAGTGTCTATTGCTGTCCAGCGAGACTCAATATTCCGGAGTAAATGATCAAATTCCCATTTTTCGGAGATTAAATCAAGAACGATGTTTGCTATAGTGTGTCGAAAAGCCTTAAAATTACTGTTCTGACGTCTTAATAATTCGTCTGTTTTGCTGTTGGTACCGTGAGACTGAGTGCCGGGCAACGGTGATGGCTGGCGGGACGCTGCTGCGTCTGCCAGAGGTGTCGCAGGCCTAATTAGCGGGGTGGACGGCCCAGCCCTCGCCGGAGCCAGCGGCTGATAATTTGCTATGGCAGATCGAATCTGCTGAAATCTCTCTTTTGCCGTCTCGAATTGATTGTTCTTAAAATAAGTAAACGACTGGGCATACTCATACGTACTCAATTTTTTATGGTTAATTTCGATTTCTGCCCAGTATTGATCTAAGGCGTCTAATTTCGCCTGAATGTAGTCCGGCGTCTTTCGGTCGGCGCCATCCTTCTTGAAATTAGTGTATGATTGCTCTACACGCGTCACCAGCTGCTGCTGGTTCGCCAATAGTTCCTCCACACTCGACATGGTTTGAATCGAGAAATGTGGTGTAAAATTAGAAAGATCTTACTTGAAATGCTTGATTACTGCTAGATGCTACACTGCTGTGCTGCTGTGCTGACTGCTGTTGCTGGCTGCTGATGTTCACTGATGATAGGCACTGATAGTTCTGATAGTCACTGATAAAAGTCCTCACACGCGTATGATCCTGCTTTGACCAAAACGCGGAAGGTCACAAAGCTCGAAGGACCAAAAAAGGGATGTAGGAGCTGCTTACTCGACTACACCCTTTTTGTGCTATGATAGAATATGATTGTTTAATTAAAAGTCATTGATATAAAATGATAATATATTGATTGAATGCTAATGCTAGTAAATGAGTGCGCGATTGATGACGGCTAGTAGCGAACTGCCCGAGAGTATGCACTTGCCGGGACTACGGGAAAATTATGTAGGATCAGCAATGTACGTGCTAGCTCGTACAATATTCGATAATAAATCATAATTACTAGTCCACATCACTAGAACTGTCAAATTATGATCTGTCTGAAGGTTGGCAGTACTGTTTGTCGGTGATCACTGATCAGAAATCTCTAGGTTGGTACTAGTTTGCAGTCTAACTGTCGATGTGTGCGTGAGCTCAACTGTTTCTATGGTAGTGCGGTCTCTTAAAACGTAGTGATTATATTCTCTTTGATACTCACTTTTGCTCTGTCTGTCGCATGTTTCGTTTCATGAACAATGACGTCACAACTTACACATGATCACGTGTGACGTGAACCATAATGCCGCGTTTTTGTGACATAATATTTTGAATTCAGTACTTATTTACAATAATTTTTAACTCATTCTAGGGCATAATAGTGAATAAAATATTAATTTACAGGTATTGTAGTGTTTTGATATTAAAGATGGACACGCCTACTTAAGGAGTAAGCGTGCTTGGAGTGGTCGCTCGACTTCGGTCTGATGATCACTTCTACACCAGCCGTCACCAGAGTACGAGTGTCCAGTTATACGTTATTTCTGTGTTTCATTCACTCGCCCAGACATTGTACATACTGTACAGGTATTATTGTAAACAAATGAAGCACTTAAAACTATTTATAAAAAGTTGTCAACTCCCCTATTGGCAATCACCACAACCTTCGGCCGAAGACCAAGGTTTATAATCTTAATCTCTCGCGTATTTCAAGTATGGCAGCACTTTTCCCCCTACTAGAAGTATGGGAAAAATAATAACCGTCACATTTTGTCAAATACTTTCCAAAAATTCAAATGCAATACTGGTACAAAGTCTGTACAAATCGTTTGGCGAAAAAAAAAATTACACCATTCAAAATTACAGCTATGCAAAAATGAGCCTGGTATAAATGGTTCAATTTCTTTATTAAAATTAATGTACTCGCGTCGGATGGCGGGCTGTAAGCCACAGCCGAGAAGTATGGCATTACGCTACCACCTACTTATTTTCCTAATAGTGCCTTTTTCCGAATTCGGCTTAACCTCAACTATTTCCGTACTTAATCTTCATAATTTTGAAGTCGGTGCCAGTTTCAAAAATTTCAAATATTCTGTCAGAGAACTGAAGATTCAGCTGGTACCGAGTACCGACTTCAAAATGATGAAGATTGAGTACAGAAATAGTTGACGTTTAGCCGAATTCGGAAAAAGGCACTATTAGATAAGAAAAATTATTTAATACTTTTTAGTTCATATTATAAGGATGTTATTATTGTTTTTACCTTGGAAGTCGATTTAATTTTTTGTAAAAATAATAATTTATCCGACATATTCGATTAACGCCCACGCGTTTGGGCACGCGAGCGCTATGACCATCATTTTCCTTTTTGCCTTTACGTAATTATACCCCTGTAAAACTGCCAGCCTGGTAAAAATGACCAAGAATTATGTGTCACCATATAACTTCTTAATAAATAATTGAATGATTTATTAAGAAGTTAGTGTTTGTTTATTGTATTTGACAGTGATTCCCAGCGGCCTCTGCATATACGACCGGTCCGTCACTCTCTATCGACTCACTCGGTCTTTCGTAATAGTTCGTTCAATTTCAACGGTTGCTTGGACCTTCGGCAAAACCTTTTTATTATTATTTTTTGTTAAAAACGGTTTCGCGGAAGATGGGTTTTTTGGCCGAAGGTGGCTGAAGCCGAAGCTTCGGTCGGACACTGCAAATTTATCAATTAAATATGCCATACACACTGGCAAAGGAGACAGAAGTCAGAACTAAAAAGTAACTCTACTTCAAACAAACGGGTGAATATACGCGAGTTGGGCGGGACTGTCACTTTCAACATGTTTCACTATGCTGAGTAACACATTAATACGGCGCGCGCCGGCCGATATGGCATACTATGTCAAATGCACGAGATCTCTTCTGAGTGGGCCTACTCGTAAGTTCTGCTTACTCTGACACTGTTTTAAAGAAATGTACAAACCTTTGCATGCCGTAATAGTTGACTCCGCAGTAGCCAAGCAACATTGCCATCTTTTTCTTTTTGATTCTCTCGAATGGTTTATCACACAATTTTTTCTCGTCACTTTCTCCATCAATTTTGTTAGGATCAGGGTCCTCCCATTTCCGCTTCTGCTTTCGTCTGTTGTACCTAGTTCTGCTCTTGTCACCGACTATTTCTTCAATTTTGTTTTCCACATCTTTGTCAGTTTCTGTGATATTTGCAATTTTTTCCGAAGCAACATCCGCCATTGTGGAAAACTGCCTTAAATCTGAATAAAAAAAGTTTGGTTAAATAGTTATCATTTTCCGTACATTAATCAAAAAAATTAAGATAATTAAACTCGTTTGGCTAAGTTCGTTTTTAGCGCGGGAGCGGTAGGTAAATATTTCCGGAATAATAAGTATCCCCATACCAAATTTCGGTTCAGCGGTTTGGGCATGGAGAGGTAACAAACAGACACACTTTCGCATTTATAATATTAATAATAGTAAGGAAGATTTGGACAAACTTGGACACGAATAAGTCAGCAATTTTTTATTAATCTTGTTATTGTTAGCCGACCGTTTGTACAATTTCCAATTTATATTAAAGATAATGATAATTAATAATAGTTATTCTATAAAATTAGACTGAATTAGACCCATTTTCAAAAGCTATAATAAACAACAAGTAACAACTGAGTAGGGCAAAACAACACGTGGGTATACCTGCTCGTAAGTTTATATGTCTTGATAGACACACAATCCGCACCGACTTGATAAGAATATTAAATAATCGAACTGACATACCTAATTCAAATATTCACTATGAACAATAAATATTTTTACAACTATAAATAAAATCACAATAATTCACAATTACTATGTAATGCCATTGCTGATGGCGCGGCTTTTTTCAAATGACATTGATGATTGACAGTTGACTTTTTTTTTTTCATATAATGGCACTTCGGCTATAACCATTTTTTTTTTTTTTTGATGCGCAGGGGAAACCCATCATGGGTCCCCCGGGTCGGGTATGTGCCTCAGTTAAGCTGAAGCACCCCGGGGGTATGTGAGACTCCTACTCACTAAAACCACCTGCGGTTCGCCTTCAGCCGTATAAAGGAGGGATGTCCCGGATCTACCAAACACAGGACTCCCTCCACGACCGGCCGGTCTACCTCAAAAGGGACCGGACTTCCACCAAAAATAAGGGAACGCTTAGGCAAACTAAAGCGTTCCCCTCGGCGCCGGGACTAGCTTAGCCGGGCAGGTACCCATCCTGACCCGGAGCCCCGTGGGACGAGAGTTATTGGAGGTTCGCATAGCGACGCCTCCGCACTCCCGTCCTACGCCGGCGGAGCGGCAGAGAGGTGGGATCGTCCTCTCTGTCCCGCTCCGCGGTCTCTTTCTGCGAGATGACATACTCGCAGAAAGAGACCGCCGCCTGCCAGGCCTCATCGCTCTCGAGCATGCAGCGCACCATGCTCGGGAGCGAGAGGTCCCCGCCTAGCACTGCCACGAGATCGTGGCGCTGCACGGCCCAACGATCGCACACCTCGAGGGTATGCTGGGCCGTGTCCTCCGCAGCGCCGCATTCATAGCAGGCACTTCGGCTATAACCATGGCCAGTGTCGAGTATAATATTATGGCGGGAAAACAATATTCTTTAATACAATTTTTTATATATTATCGTCAGGTCAGTCAGGTCCAAAGTCTAGTCAAAGTCTAAGTATAAAGTCAATACAGTTAAGAAGTCAAGTCGGTCGATTCAGTAAAGTGGTAGGACGCTTTACTGTAACTTTTGATGGAGTTTTGGAGGGAACACAAAAGAGCACGTTTCTGGTTACTTCATCACTTTCCCACACTTGTGCACGATAACGAATATTTAATGGTTAATATCCTACCAATATTACACATTAAAAACCCAGATAACACAATTTTAGGAAAATAATATAAAAACACAACATCACTCTTTCACATTCTCCCAAAAACTCCGACAGTTGACTTATTACTTATCTTTCTTTTTTTTCTTGTTATGGTACTTCGGCTATATAACCATGGCCATTGGTTATATAGCCGAGCAGTGTCAATGAATAAGGAAACAGAGTCAATCGTCAGTGTCGACTTTACGACATCTGACAGTTCTTCCAGGAATATTTCTTGATGCTGAAGTTGAGGGTTTGTGGCGAACCACAAATAATATAATTTATATTTAGTCTTTATTTTACATAATATTTTTCTGTTACAAGGCAACATTATTAATTAATTATTAAGGAAATTGTAATGTCAATACTGGCAACATTGTCAAAATACACTTCCGCAAATACTTTTAATTCAGACGCCATATTTACTTCACTAAAAACTGTTCCTGTAATGTAATTTGTAAACTTGTTAAAGTTTCTATTGATTAATATATTGGACTTGTGCTACATGTGTGGACAATAAACAAATCTATTAACGTCGGATTCGTTTAATTGTGCATGTCACCCCCCAAAGGTTCAGACCCAACTTTAGAGTCAGACTCGTCGAAAAAAACGTTTAAAACTTATTTGCTCATAAATTCAATACGTTTGTCACTTATTAAAAAAAAAAAACAAAGTGAAATTAATACTTTAAAGCCATATATATTACACAAAATAAAATTAAAAATGCATACACTAGCTATGTGGCAGGGTAAAATTTACCCGAAGTAGATTAGGAAGCCCAAATATATACTAGTAATCTGTGAGGAAGCCTATAACTCCCGAGCAGGTACGCGCAACACTAGGATATCGCCACTAATACCCTCCGCACTCTCTTGTCTGCAGCTACTGAAAGACCCGTTGTTACTTAGCGCGAAATAAAAAAAACTACGCGCGTTTAAGTGATGGGCAGGGTGTAAAATACCCCGCCACATTCTCGCCGGGTTAATACATACTGCATACATAATATAATTATTATCAATATTAAACTTTTTATTTAATAGTTGAACAATTATAATTTTTTAAGAAACAATTTAAAATAAATTGAATAAATACTATTTAGTATTAAATTATATACTTAATACTAGCTGTTGCCCGCGACTTCGTCCGAGTCAGCAAAATGTGAAAACAAAGATAATAAAAAAGAAAAAAAATCCCCTTTTTAAGGTTCCTTTATAAAAAAAGTAAAATAGTGTTATATATTCCGTGCAACTAACAGACAGACAGACAGACATACAGACAAAAATTGCAAAATATGCATTTAGTAAAAAAACGGTTCTTTCAATATTACAAACAGACACTCCAATTTTATTTATATGTATGTATGTATAGATTATACATCATAACAATTCACATGTTTAAATTCAAATTTCCATAAACCAGTTTGTTATAAAACTCAAATGCATGCAAATTTTTACAATAAAATAAAATAAATTTCATTTAACTTCTTATTTGATAATATAAAATTATAATTTTTGGAAACTTAATTTATAATTGATAATATTTTTTACAATTAATTTTACATTTAATATTTACTTATATCTTATATCTTAACACTCTAATAATAATGATGCTTGTTAAGTTATAAGATTATCAAAGTATAATTTTATTATATTTAAATTTTAATACATTTTTTTTTAATTAATAATGCATGCAATTCGTAAAGATTTATATTAATAATAATTAATAACCTCTCCACAGAGAAAAGGCCTCCTCCATTGATCTCCACATATCTCTATCTGTCGCCTTTTTTTCCAGTTCCATCTTTCCATTGGTCTACCTCTGCTCCGTTTACCCAGCGGGCCCTTCCAGGTGGTAACCTTTTTTGTCCATCTATCATCACTCATACGAGAATCATGGCCTGCCCATTTCCATAGTAAAAGGAGCGGAAGTAAGTTATCTTCATACAAAGGCACCGCCACGTACGGCACACAATAAAATCTCAGCGGTACCAGCCTCTAAAACTCGCCGAGATTTTGTTGTGTACCGTGCGTGGCGACGCATTGATACTATGGCGCACACATACAAGCCGCGCGCAGTGCCTTTGTATGAGGATAACTTACTTCCCCTCCTTTTACTATGCCATTTCCATTTCATTCTTTTGCACAGCTGTAGAGCGTCTATAACTTTATTTGTTCTTCTATGTTTAAGTTTTATTTTTAGTGTACTTCGTTCCATGGCTCTTTGTGTTGTATCTTGTTTTTAGTGAATTTGTTAAGTATCCATGTGCAAAAAAGTGTTAAAAATTGCCGATTACTATGTAGGAAGCTAATTCGAGGCTGATAGCGATGTAATTCGCTATGTGAACTCATGAAGTGATGTAATTAGCTTTTAAATGGCGGTCAGCAAATTAGTGGCTGTATAAATAGCTTCTAATCGACGAAAAGCTGTATAGATGGAATTAACTCGTCTAGAAATTGCTGTATTGGGAGCTTTCGTATGACAGCTGTGTAAAAACGATGTATAACCGTCTACAGCGCAATTTTACGCACATTTTAATGAAAATATATAGTTGGGTATGTAATATGCCGCTATTTCTTATATTGTGTTGTAAATCGCCGCTACATGACTTTAATATGGTCGAAAGCGATATAAGCCAAATATTACATAGCCTTTTTGCTAAGTTTAAACTTAAAGATTGGTAGGTATCGAGATTCCGCATTCAACATCGCAAGATAGTCATCAAAAGGTCAATAAGTTTTTGTTATACCTAGTAGAATCTAGATCAAGAGCACTCGCCGTGCCGTAGCTGGTACGGACTACGGGGTACCTACTCGGAACTCGAGTGACAATGCATCAAGATCGATCACTTTACTCGCTACTTCTAGAACATTTTCAATGTCAGCCCTGTTGGCGACTTTCAGAAGTTAAGCCACATTTGACAGCGTAGGTAAGTACCTATATAGGCAGGGTAGATAAAGGTATAGATTACTACCTACGTGCCGACACCGTAATTCGTACTTGAACAAATAAGCGAAACAGGAATCGTCACTCCTAAGAGCTGTTATATGAAAATAAATAATGTTAAAAAGATGTAACGAAGACCTAATTAAACAGCCTACATAGTAGGTACATATTAGTCGACGAAATAAAATCCATGCATAATATCGCAGCGCGCATGCGGGCGAGGCGCGCATGCGCGGTCCGCGGGCCGCGGCCAGTCGGGTCGGGACCCTCGCAGCGGGACGGACCAGCGAGATGCGCGGCGGAAGCTCGGAGCGGCTGGTAGTGCGGGCGGGGCGAAGCGGGGGACGCGGCGGGCGGCGGCGCGGGGAGGCGCGCGCGCGTCTCACTCGCTACATCACGGTCCTGCTGGCGGCGCTGCTCGGGGGCGGCGGGTCCGCGCTGCTGTTCCTGGTGCCGTTGTACGCCGACCCCGCGCTCAGCGCGCTCGCCGCCGACTTCGACCCCGCGCCCGCCGACTGCGTCACCGAGCGCCGCGACGACCGCCTCGGCCTCGACAACTGTACGTGGGCGTCGTGCCGCGAGGGCTGCACGAGCGACGCGTACCGCTGCACGCAGCTGCACGTCAAGTACCGGCCGGCGGGTGGCGAGTGGCGGCCGGCGGTGCTATTCGTCAACATCAAGGGGTGCGGCTACCCGCCGGCGGTCGACTGCGCCAACTTCACGCTCAACTTCGGGTCGGTGGGTGCGCGCTACCCGTGCTACTGGTCGCGGGCTGAGCGCGGCGTGGTGGTGCCGAGCTGGTCGCGCGGGGAGCAGGTGGCGACGGTCACGCGCACTCTGGCGATCCCGCTTTTCATCTCGGGGTGCGCGGGCATCGGGCTGTGCGCGCTGCACTGCGAGTGCCGGCCGCGCCGCCGCCGCCCGCCGCGCCGCCCGCCGCGCCTGCCCGCGCCCGTGCTCGACGACTCCGCGGTCTACCGCCTGGCGTAGCGCAGTGCCGACCCCCGAGACCGCGGCGGATACGCGACCGTGAACCCCTCGGAGGACGATGAGTGCTCGTGTGAATCCTAGCGGCGCCTCCGAGACGAGGGGTATGATCCAAATTGAACTGTAGTAGCTAGGTAGGCCCCCGCTGCGGCGGGCGTCGCGGTGTGACCCCGATTGAATCACCGGGGCCGTCGTTTGTGACCAAGTGCTCTTACTTTGAGTGGCATTGGATTATTCAGTGCTCTGTCGAATACGCTGTTTCCCCAGACTTGGTGAATTACAAAGGTGATACAGAATTTTACCGTCTAAGATAAAAGATTTACTCCTGGGTTCTTGTAGCGACCCGGAAGTCGAGGGTTTTATTATGATCTAGGAAGTAAAGATGTGTTATAAATATGTAATAGTAATTGTTGTTTCATTTCTTGACTTCGTAGTTTAGTTAGGACAGTGACGAAAGAGTATTTTCTGAGATTAGCGCGTTCAAACAAAAAAGCATGAAGCAAACAAACTCTTCAACCAATGGCCGTATCCAGGTTCTGGGCCAGGGGAGGGCAAATCAGATTTTTTATAAGCTAGGTGTTTTATAAAGAATAAAAAATTAATAATTTTTAGTTGTAAAAATATTGTATTGCAAAGAAATGGCAAAAATTCGTTTTATTATTTTTAATTATTAAAGATGAAAGTACTAGATAATATACTTAGTAGGGACGTCAACATGAACTCCCCCCCCCCCCCAAATTCCCAAAACTTCTAATGCGCATTATCACTTTGGGAGCACTGTATAGATGCGAAAGTGTATTTATCTGTATGTGTGTCTGTTACCTCTTCACGTCCAAACCGCTGAACCGGTTTTGCTGAAATTCGGTATGGAGTTACTTTCCTGCTAAAGACCATAGATTACTATTACTTAATTATTCCTGAAAAATGTACGGTACGGAATTTTGGCGAAACGAAATTGCGGGCATCATCTACAGTGACGGATTAACCCTTAATCAAATTAAGCAGCGCCCCAGTGTGAGTTGAGTATTCACTTGCATATTAAGCCCTGCTAGTGAATACTGAACTACTGACACACAATCAAGGTCACGGTCACGACGCTACTGTGACCTACATTTGTGGGTCTGCATTACCCTATTTTGTTACAAGATGTTTCTTTGAAAATCATCACAATCAGAGTATCAACAACATTTGCCACACAATTAATACGTGGGGACATCTAACGTCTGTATTAGGTTTATAAACAATTACTTTGTCATCTACTGTGAACATAAACTTATAATATACTATGACTGTGAATACCGTCTAGTCATTACAAAAGTAATAGGGGCAGCTCAAAGCCCAAATAAAGTATGCCCAAAAATCAAATAAAGTATGCCGGACTTTCCCAAGTCATCCCTTAATTCAGTTTTTTTTTAAATATTTTTATAGTAACCAAACCTGGATTGACCGATGAATGATGATAGCACATCTCATCATCATCATAAAAATCAATGTTAAAGCACAAATCAATAGGCGTGATAGTTTTTCCGTAAAGTGTACTACAAAAATGCTCAGATTGTGAGATACTGAAAAAGGTTTCACAAAAACGCATAAATATATATAAAACTTTTTATTCTCATAAAAAAATAAATACAAAACATAATGTATCACAACCGTCCACAGACCGGCTCTGGTCCAACAAACAATAATTCTCACTGGTGCCTTTACATTTTGCCATAGGCAACGTGCAGCACTTCCGCCGCGGAACTTCGGCATGGTGTATTTAGACACTAAGAGTGCAGGAACTACAGATGGAGCACATGACAAGTTAATTTTAAGTGTTAGTTGTGCACGTTCCCTATCGGATCAAATGGTGTAGTCGACGGTAGATTTGATCATCACTTCTGAACCTTATTGAAAAATCTTTAACTTAAAATAATATGACATAGCAATCCCACGAACACCCATTTAATCGATAATATACTACTCGAGAAATTGATATTTGATTCACATGGCGGCCCTACATAATTTAGTCAGATTACGTCTAGCCAGTAGCCGAGCCGCCACACATCGCGGTCCTATCGCTGAGACGACCCGACTGAATCACAAAGGCCGGCATTTCGGATTCGGATCAATTTCTCGTTCGAGTATGTAAAGGCACTTTTGGAAGCCACCGCACCGAGTCCCTCGAAATATTTTCATTAGAATCGTTATTTTAGCTAGTACGGGATTTAGGGAATACATTACGGTAGCTTCCGTCCACTCCAAAATAACTTAAAACGCAACATTCGTCGATAAACTTATAATATCTGACCAGAAAAATAAAATCTTCGCTGACGATTAAACAAAACTTAAATTATTACTTTTCCGATACAATAAATAATTTTGCCGATGGGGTAAGAGGATCAGGAGGAGAAGAAGACGACATGTCAAAAGTGATAGACGACTTCGGTGAAAAAAAATACTTTTTTTTTGTAAGTTTTAATTTTTTTATTTAGTAAGCTGTAAGCTCACACATTCTAAATTCAATTACTTGCATTATTTTTGTCCGAAGCGAGACAGCTCCTCTTACCCCATTTAATTTCCTAATCTGACAAAAACATTTCTGACAGTATTCCACATTGGTGAATAATTTCTGACAAAATTTTCACGCGATTTTCGTATTGTAATTAAAAATTACAATAGGAAAATTTAAAACCATACAGTCCACTATTAACAAAACAATATAATCATTAGTAAAAGTCGGAGCCCTCATAACCCAAACCTGCTTTGATTTAGTGGGCAGTGGCCTTACTAATATCAACATCACATTTAAACTATTAAATTAACAAAGAAAATTGTGCTAATAAAGATTGAACATAATAAGGCAGAGTTACATTTCTTCGACAGAGATCAAGTCGGAAGACAATAATAATTAAACTTTTTACAAATAAAATTTATACAGCATTTATAAAACAACTCAATGTCCGCTGTCCTCATCTGTCATGAGTTCATGAGTCATGCGGTTTGACGTGTCAGACAATTACAAACAGACCTCGTGGAGCTACTCGCTGACCGCTGTGTAAGTATTAGCAAGGGGGCAATTGAAATAGAGTAGAGTGCGACATAACGGTAACAGTTACTGATAAAATATTTTGTCTGTTCAAGATACATTTTTGATATACTTAATCATTTTCTTCATTGATAATTAATGGAAACAGAAGGCCCGCTTCGCTAGATTTGGTCATCGCCAATCGTTTGTCAAAATATCATCCATCTTTTTAAAAACATTAAAAGGATGACACGATATTAGGTTCTCCCTTGACTTTATCCAAAAGTTAATTTTAAGTTCAAGAAAATTAGGCTAATTAAAAATTATTAAAGCGAATGTTTTAATACAACATTCATGTCGCTTTAAGCATAATATAATATTTCTGGCAAATATTAACAAGCAGTTTTCGGAAATTTAGGGATATTTGACGATCTATAAATGGCTTCAAATAGCTTATTGCAAAGTTTTGCTGCTACCAACTTCATATTGAGTAACAGAGACAAAACATGGATATAAGCTGCATGGTTTTACTGAAATAATTTATCTACTTAGCACCAGCTGACCTAGCATGACAACAGTTGAAATGGGAAAGAATAGCCATACTGACAGATTTTATCGACAAATAGCGGATTTCCATTGTCTAACTGTGCCTTTCTCTATTCTTCTGTAGAAAGAAACTGTTTCTATAGTTACCATGCTACGCCTGCTGGTGAAAAAAACAACCTGGTGGTTAATATAAAGGATATTATTGCCTTTAAGCTTACTGTACGTGATATGAATTCACAGAACCCCTACTAATAAAAAAATATTTACACACCAGCGGCCATGTAGGCCCAGTTGTCTCAGTCTGACACATATGTAATTCGTCCGACAGACATCGACAGACCCTGAGTAGTTACATGCCGAGTTCTTTAATAGTAAGAGAGAAAAAAGCTGTCTCGACTCTTAAATAACCAACAAATACCAAAAAGATATTAAGTACTATTATTTCACTGATTGTTCGAGCTTTTTAATTAAGTATTTTTTTTTAATTGAGTAATGTATTTGGAACAAAGTTTTCGAGATATGGTAACTATTGTTCATCAAAACAGTTATGCCACAGTAAAATATATCAATGGGGACCCAGCTACATCAAATCGCTATCAACTTTTTACAAAATCTAAGCATGTATAATAATATGGTACATTGCATGTACAAATGAAATCAGTTTGAGGTTACTTTGTGGCTGTTTTATTTTAATCCGTGGTTAATCTCCGTCTATAAATATATTTTACTGTTATATGGTATCGGGCATATGATGTAGTTATATATATATATATATATATATATATATATATATATATATATATATATATATATAGTAGATAATAAAACCTGACCAGTAATATAAAAAACCTACGTTTATTGACTATAGCAAAACTTATCAATCCTGTGAACCTGTGATGACATTAATTTAATCTGTATTACAATGGCCCATTTCTTTTTGTAAGTTGGCGAGTTTTTTTTTGCAAGTCGGCGCGAATTTTTTGCAAGTTGGCGCGAATTTTTTGCAAGTTGGCGAGTTTTTTATATTTGTCAGGCTACAAGCATGCAAGAAGCATGCCTCGTGCTCGCCAGCACAGCTAAGTATATAGGGTTAATACTAGCTATATATTGTTTTATTTTTAACTTTAATATTTCAAAAAGACAGTTTTAAACATCAGTATAATTTTTAAATCAACCCTGTATACTTACAGCAATTTGTTATATACCTATGATATTCACATAAAAATCAACTAAAACATATTCTATAATTTGCATTGCTTTGGCAATTTCGTTTACACACCTTACCATCCGAGATGCTGTCTAATGTGATTCCGATGCTTCAGGTCCTGGCAGAGGACGAGAGTTTAAATGTGGCAAAATGTACGGTTTTGCTTACATTCGAAACCATGTAGGGTAAATGACTAGTGATTGGACAGTACCAGTAATTGGAAAAAGCACAAAAACACAATATTAAATTAAGTTTGCTTTAAAAACTGCCTGTTTTTAAAGTAATAGAACGCCTGATTTTAAAGAGAAAAAATAAAGTTTTTAAGCATCCTTAATAAATTTAGTGTTTTTGTGCTCTGTCCAATCACTAGTCATTTCACTTGGTAATACTATTCATCATACATATTATAAGGTTAGATTAAACTTTGGGCCGAATATTGAATCCCTTTTTGTGAAGTAGGGGTACTGAATATTGGAATCACAGACAGCCAACTAGATAGCCAGGTGTATAAACTGGGCGAGGCCGGGCGACGTACTATCAGCGAAGTTGATTCGTAGCCAGATAGACCTACTTAATTTGATCGCATTGTGTCAAACACAGCCGACAAATGACGATTCTTACATTAGGGCTCCCACACAAAACTGCGAAATCGCACCGCAAATATCTGCGACAAAACTCATAATAAAAAGGACATTATGTTCGCAGTTATGTCTTCTTACGTTGACATAATCCGTCCAAATGACGTGGGTCCGTCGAACGCCTATGAATTAATTTTTTCGATGGTACAACAATATAAATGTCCGCTCCCCGCCTCGACCGGGCGGATCAAATCCAAAACCTTTTTATCACATTTCGCTAAATTCGACGAGCCTGGCTCGAACTCGCCAGTTTAAATGCATCACATCTTCACACTCACTAAACCCTCATTAAGTACAAAAGATGGCTTTAACACATTGCTATTAATAAAACTATTTTCAACTAAAAAAATTATAAAAATGGCTTTTTTTTATTTCTTTGTCTGGCATATCGGAATAAACATGGCAGACAGAGACATCGCACCTTGAATAATTGCAGCAATCAGCATTCAGAAATCAATTCATCTTTTGCACTAAAATTTTGTTAGTAAGATGGTTATTAATATTCTATTTCTAAATATATATTTGAACACTATTGCAGTCCGAGCCATCTCCATAAAGTCTATAATCAGTAAAGGTTGTGAATTTGCCCTAATTTGTTACTAACTAATACTACATTATATATTATGAGAGGTTAACAATATACCGAGTCTTTTGTGTACATAAGGCTCCGTGCGATGTCACAGTGTGGATGTTTCGTTCGTCTGTCCGTCTGCAACAGGGAATATGCATACAACATGGAAAAATGCATAACCATGATATGATATTCGACTAAAAATAAAAAGTCGGTTAAAAAAAGTACTGACAAAATGAGTAACGAAATTTTCTGTATTATCTTATAATATGTATTGCAAGAGACCTTTCTGAGCACTTTTAGGAACTTATTATTTTGCATCCAAAAACAAATTCAACAATTTCATTTGCATGCATACCCCTAATGCATCCAGTATATGCATATTGCATAGTCCTATGCATGATTAGAATTATTGTAAATACAAAATTATCATGAAAGTCTCAAATATTATGGCTTTTTAAGCCATAAACTTTAAGTTTTCGAGAAATCGGTTGCTACGCAACTTATTCAACGATAAAAATATATGCTACGATAAATTTTATTTTCAGGATATTATGGAAAAGAGTGATGTAATTTGCAGTCTTATTACCATTTGCAGGTGCTACTGCTAGTCTAGCCATGTATCATGACTAAAATTAATAATTTATAAGTAAAGGTTATATTAGTTTTTTTTATAATACATTACATCACTCTTACGTTCTCCTGCATATATAACTTTTACAATATTATACGAGATTATTATATTGAATTTACATTCTCTCAGCTTACGTCCACACGATATGCTACATAAATGAACATGTCACTGTTCGCTAGCAGTCTATAATAATGACATGTCTATCAGAAATGCAGTCATCTTGACTATGTAGATGGGGTAAGATAGTTAACTGGGGAAGGAGAGTCCGGCCACACCAGTCTCTCGCCCCAGCGAGACATTTATGCCAGAGAGAGCATTCACATGTATAATACTATGCACAATCATTCTTCGCCCGTCGCGAGAACAATTTATCCTCTTACCCCACCTGACACACGAAACATCTGGATACCGATCGATCATAGGACCACCTGTGACATCTGCGCGGTTAGCCTGTACCTCTTCCTATCTATGTCTACGCTATCCAAACCGCGCTTCACAGCCATGTTGGGTTCGACGCCGTAGCTGGCTTCTATGAGCCTGGCGTTGCGGCAGAACCTGTAGTCGTCTTGCGTGGTCACCTTGTGACACTTAACCTCCACCTGGGGCAGGTAGTACTCGACGTTAGAGACGCCGATCTTGGAATCGTCGAGCTCAAGGTACGGGTGCGTGGTCCCCGCGCGCCTGTCGCTGGTGTTGGGGCAAGTGGAGCCGGGTGTTGAAGTGTACTTGGGCGAGGCGCTAGGCGTGATGTTGGGGGAAGTCCTCGCGCTGCCGTAGCCCTGGTCCTCCACCTCCGTCTCCCGAGACTTGAGCACCTTCATCATTCTAAAAACATTAAATTCAATGTCAATGTTAGCTAATTGAACGTTTTATTGGACCGGTTCTCGTAGGATATATAATTATGATCAGTAATTTCGCTTCGTTGTCATAAACATAGGAGGATATCGACCGTATCGGGACATCGACTCACTCTTTTCGGCCTTTTTATCATCATTTTGATCGCACAGCCGAGAGATCCGACATTTTCCGAGAAAAAGACGGCGCTGATTGTTATCGTAATATTAACAAAGTGTATATTCCGACGAATATTTCCTGTCAGTATGAAAAAAAATGTACTAACCGCTGCAGCAGATGCGCTACTGGGGCAACGGTGTCCACGTCGGCCCGGGCGCGCTCGGCCAGCCAGCGCGGCCAGGCGTGCAGGCCGAGCGCCGCGCGCGCCGCCGCCACGCACGCGCACCCCACCGCGCACGCCGCTGAGCTCTTCAGACGCACGTCTTGAAAACGATATGATTCTTATGTTAACAGATAAAATTTAAGTGCTGTATACACATTGCATTCAAATGAAATCATTTATTTCGGGCATCAGAGACCCATATAACAAATACCTTCAATCTAACATACATATCAATTATATAATAAATAGGTACCTTAAAACTAACATACATATTTTATATATATTCTTAAAAACTAACACTGTCACGTTTTGCCGGCGACGTGACTCGCTTCGTTCCGGAGTCTCCCCCGGAACCTCCGATAGACTACATCCATCGGCCAGAACTCCGGCGCCTCGAAAGTCGACAGAAGATGCGTCGGTACTCTCACCACAAAGGTGCATTGCTTGTGGGACGTCAATTGTGTTTTTTTTTGTAACAGGCAAATGGCCTCCGATATATTACCACCACTGCAACTCCTGTCTTTTATACAGGCAAATGTCAATGTAATGTCAGAACAAAGGGGGAAGCACCACGGGAAAAAAAATTAAATTTTGCTTAGCTTATGACAGACAGCTATATAAATACCACTCACTCGACAACGTCAAATCCAGATAAGCCTCGAGCAGCTTAGCTCCATCCTTCTTGAAGCGTCTCACGAACTTGGGATGTCGAGTGACCAGATCGGAGTCTGTCACCACATACTGAGCGAGAAGGGCTGCGAAGGTGACGGGGGTCGGGGCCAGGAGCCTCCACCGCACGTGCTGACCGACCATCCACTCCAGCTGCCTGAACGTCTTCCCGCACAGCTGCACCCCGCTGACTTTGGCCAATGTCTTGAGAGTCGGCGCCTTGCTCAGGTTCTCTTCACTTTTGGCTGGAATTTATATTTTTTTATTACAAAATACATATTATATACATACTATAAGAAAACATTGGTATTATATACATACTACAAGAAAAGATTCGAAGGCCGGCGACAAGAGCCATCGAGAGCCGGCCCCTAGACAATTAATTATTGTGCAATATCACACTTAAACTTTATTGAACAGATTATTTGAAAATTAGATTGAAGGCACGCGATGTTCAACGTCAACCCTAGAATGTCAAAATATTCCGCAATACGTGATATTGCGCCATAAAATTGCTCATATGGGGCCCGCAAAGAAACTTGTTTGGGCCAAGAACCAAAAAGATATACTTAAAAAAAATATAGCAATCATTACAGAGACACAGTACCTGCTAGACTCAAGCAGGCCAGCGCCACGTGTGTCAGTCTATCGTCTCGCAGTATATGGCAGTCCATGAATAGGTCGAGCAGCGCGACGGCGGTGTGCAGGGTGCCCAGCGTCAGCCCCAGCTTCCTCGTCACTTCCCGCAGCTGCTGAACCAGAGCACCGCGGAATTTCAACTGGAAATAACAACCTTTTCTATTTAAAAAACTTTGTCATTAATGCCTTATTAAAAATTATTTGTAATATATACTAAATTACGAGTGTGATGACGTCACATCCAAATCGGAAGTACCGCAGAAGAGTTTTCGTCAGTACAAATTAAAAAATATAAAATCATATTTTTAAATCGACTTTATTTATCAATCATAAGCTTTTATTTGATGATAAGGGTGAAATACGGTTTCCTAGGCCAAGTTCTACTAGAAATATGCATTTGTTTAATGAAATTGAATATATTTAATTATTTATTTTTATTTCCTGTTAACAAAAATCATTATCTTTAAGTATAATAAAGCCTACACAGTACACACCCTGGTGTATTTTTTTTTTACAAAATAAATTAATTCTAGTTCCTGATAGGCAAAGGAGAATGATTAAAGTGGTCCAAATTTCCACCACCAACGAGACCCATATTGACTTATTGTCCATTAAATATAGAGTAACTTTCATTATGAGACAAATTAAAATAAGCTGTCAGTAAAAAGTTATGACCATATGAAAATTTATTTTTTGAGTGAAAATATTGATATTGATATTCATCTATTTCAGTAACAACCTAATAGGAAATGCCAAGCGACATCACATAACATGGATTGAGTAGTTAAAAGTGCAATGGATCATATAAATACTATTTTATGTAATAAAATGTTAGAAAACTTTTTCTATACTTAGGATATTTTTGGTTGCGGTTCAATAATAATGATTCCGTATTTAGCAGACCATTACGTAAGTGTTATTGGTTGTGGACATTTGCTCCAAACTCAATACGTTTTTATAACATCTATATTATTTTTCATACAAAATGGTAAAAACACGACTTTTCATTCAGCCATAACTTTTCACTGACAGGGTATTTTCGATTGCGGTCTGGTTATAATGACTCAGTATTCAGTAGACATTTTTACTATATATATAGGTCTCGTTAGTGGTGGAAATTTGGACCAGACTCCATACATTTAAAAACATTCTCTTTTGTTTTCAATATATTGAAAATAAAAGAGAATATTTTTACATGTATGGAGTCTGGTAATTAAGAATCTGTTCATCAAAACCTAACTTGCAATGCCATTTGGTATTTTAAATTTTTTAATGTGTCCCATCCAATGCCTATTTATTTTGCGAAATACACTCATAACTCATAAGTCATCTATACTAATGTTATAAATGCGAAAGTATCTCTGTCTAACTAAACTACCGAACCGATTGTAATGAAATTTTGTATACAGATAGTCTAAAGCCTGAGAAAGGACATAGGCTACATTTTTACTGGAAAAAAAGGGGTGAAAATGCGTAAATTTGTTCAAATTAAGGTAGTTCCAAAAATTCATAATAGATACTCCTACATCGCGCTGACGCTTGCTCAAATGTCTTTCTATAAGTATCATCTTACATTTGAGTTTCGATTGTTATTTCTATTTTACGTTATTAAATAACTCAGTACTTTATCTATGCAGTGTCGTAACCTTAAACCTATCCATGATAATAGTTTATGGGTAAAGTTGTGTAATTGGGGGGCTAAATGAGCTTTAAAATTTGGCATAAAATATAAAGTTTAATTTAAAAAAAAAATATGTGCACACTGCACAGCTGTTTTGATTTAAAGGGTACCAGGGTTTTTTTTTATAAAAGCTTTTGACACCAATTTTGTTGACATCGCGCGCTATAAACTGAAGTCCACGTGTACAAGTCGCGGGCCACAGCTAGTAATATTATATTTTAATATTATATCTATTGACCATCTTCTATTGTCGTGACTAATTAATTTATAAAATCTTTCATATTTACTAACTAAATGACCTTGAATATACACTACACTATTACAAAAGTATATTTGTAATTTGATCTTGCATCAGATTGCATAATGTTGTGGATAGTTTACAGTATTCAATAGAATTAGAATGTGATCTTGTTCACATTTTTTTCATTCATAAACTAGCCAAAGTTAACATATTATATATTTAACTGTTGTTCTATGGTCTTACTGTTGATCAGTTTAACTTGCTCCTGACAAGCCACCATTGGATTATGTGAAATGAGTACATGTAGGTACTTACCAATTTGCATTGAAGCAATAAAATATATTGCCATAATGCAATATTTGTTTAGATGAATATCGTCCCTTAGCTTACAACGCCGCCTAAGTCATTTTTACCAACTTTACAGGAAAGAAAAAAACTGTCTATTTAAAAAAATCTGTGTTTTTTTTTGTCATTACTTAATAAATACTCTAGTTAGCGGTTAAGAAATAATTAATTATACTTATTTTGTCGATTTACTTTATTTAAACTTTTATTTTGTGACTTGAGCTGTGTTGACTGATACTTTATTAGATTTAGGCGGTGTTGTTTGCGGAAATGTTAGGGATGAAGGTATTTAAAGAAGATTTGCAAAGAAAAGCTTTTATTAAATTTCAAGATAATTAACATTTCCTTTGGCACAAATAGGCCGGCTCGACCGGAGAAATACCACGGGCTCACAGAAAACGGGCTTAAAACAGCGCTTGCGCTGTGTTTTGCCGACTGTCAATAGTTGTATTCTGGGGAGGGCAAAACTGCGCTCCAATCTGCTCGGGGCAAGATCAAACACACAAAGGTACTCCCCCCCCTCGATATTAATCTGTAACATCAGGGGATTACACTCCAACCTTAACGTTCATTACCACCTTGAGTCGGCAAAGCCGGCTTTGCTCTTTTTAACCGAGACGCAGATATCATCTCTAAGTGACAAATCATACCTTTCCCACCCAGGGTATTATCTCGAGCACTCCTTTCTGCCCAAAGCTGGAGTGTGTGTGTATATCAGAGATGATATCAGTTCTCGCCGCCTCAGCAATCTTGAAGTCAGGGACCTCTCAATGTTGTGGCTCCGATTTAATTGCGACGACCACCCTCGCGTCTATGCGTGCATCCCATAGTGGTGACTCCGAGACGGATCGACTCTTTGAACACCTCCAAGCTGCTTCAGATTTAGTGCAGCAACAGATCCCATCCGCAGAGATCATAATACTTGGCGACTTTAACGCCCACCACGCTGAATGGCTCAATTCCAGTAAAACTGATCATGCGGGGAGATCTGTCTGTGACATTGCCCTAGCGAACGGCTTAACACAGCTGCGCCTACGTGAACCCCAGATGTCAGAGAGGTCAGAATACTTCCCTGTTGGACCTTCTGCTGACTTCAAATCCTGATCGGATCATTGCCTTATTAGGAGTTCTTTGCCACTTACGACGGTATTGCGGAAGCGTGCTGTCAAATACCGTCGTGTGTGGCACTGCAAGTTAGCAGACTAGGATGGGATGCGATCGGCGGATGATCCCGACAACACTGCTATTTCCTGACTCTGTAGCCAATGTGGCGATGCAAGGGATAGGGGCCGTCCTCTGTAGTTCCGACTAGCGGCAGATTTCGTCCCTGGTTTGGATCATCCTCCAAAAAAGCTTCTCGCTGGAAGCAGGAGTCTGGTCTCTGGCCAAAGCTATTGAAGGGAGTTTATGCAAGTCAACCCTACCATCCCTACAAGTAGGAAAAGGATTGTTGGCCCAAGACACAAAAGACAAAGACGACCCTAGATGACAGAAATCACCGACCATACCGCGATGCACGAGCATCATGTCGGATATAGCCCTCCGTTCCCATGATATCCAAAAATCGAGTGGGCCTGACGGAATATTGAAAAAGTGTGCTATAGTGTTGGCTCCGCTCTTAACGCATCGTTTTCCCGGCTTCTTGGAAGACAGCCTTGATGCACCCGATCCTCAAAAAAGGTATAACCTCCGTCTTCTCGAAGATAATAGAATACATAGTGTATTTCAATTATTTAATTTCCTAAAAGAAATAAAATACATTTTGAAACACCGCCTAAGTAAAGAAAAAATAGTCAGTAAACACCGCATAAGTAAGTGAAGATATTCTATTATCAATTATTTCTATATTATAATACGCGTAAATCAATAAACATTACTTTATTCTATAGCTTACCTCTTAATCTTCTATTAAAACTTCTTGCATAGTCCTTTCAACGATAAAATTCACATAAAAATTGAATAAACACGGATCACGAAGTATTTTCGCGCGAAATGTATGACAGATTAACGACTTGTGCGGTGTTGCGAGGCCAACCGACTTGAGCGCTGTTACTATTTTTTGAATTACGGCTTCTAATTGGCCGAAATCTATATCAATAGTTCGACGCGCAATGCGCAGCTCTATCGAATGGCATTAAAATGTAAAAACCGCCAATTTTCGACTTGAGCGGTGTTGTTAGCTAAGGGACGATATGAAAAAAATGTCTGTGCACCACTAAATAAAATATACTGATAATAAAAATATTAACACATTGGATTTGCCCAAGAATCTTAGTGATAATATAAGATTCTTGGATTTGCCATACAATGACTTAACCTTATCTGATGCATTGAAAAAGTAGCTTGAGACAGTAACAGACAATATAATATAGCTTATTTCTATTTTTTTTTAATTAGTGAGAGTTTATGCCTCACTTGGTGAGACAAGTTGTTGCAGGATGTCATTTATAGTTATTATTATGTATATTATAGTATTAGCTACACAATGTATGCATACAAACAAACTCAATGTTTGTACAATAAAGCTCTGTCTATACCTCTTTATTGGTCTACAAGTCTCTAAAACTAATATTCATCTTACTTGAGGTGACTGGAAGTGTATGACGGGTTTTTCAGTCTCTTGCTTCAGCAGGTTATCCCAGATGTCTTCCCAGTACTCGCAGTGGTAATCATCATCCGGATCCATTAATGCCTGTAATAGTATTATTAGTAATTATTATCTCTTCTGCAGAAAGATACAGGAATTAAAAGAGCCAAAACAGTTTGTAGTGAGGTCTGTACAGCATAAAATTTGAAATAAAATTTAATATACTTAGTCTTAATAAGTAAAGACATAGTGACTCATTAAAAAAACTGTCAAAATAATTACATTACATTGCGAAACAAGATTATATTATTTGGCTTCTTTTAGGTTGGCGTAGTACACATAACACACGGTGCAACATCATGCAATATTGAACATTCATTTAAAATAGTGACTTCAAACAAAAGCTATTGATATTATATAATTTACAACATGCGAAAGCAACAATCGTAGAAGTATAAGGTTGCCATCCGTCCGGATTTCCCCGGATTTGTCCTAGTTTGATGGGCGTCCGGGGTGGGTCCGGCCGGGTTTTTGAAAAGTGTCCAGTTGAAATCCAGACACTTTTGATGAGAGAAATTTGACTTTTAAATCATGCAGCAATAAACGAAAGATAAAAACTCGCTAAGCATACACGCGGCTTTTTGCACGGACTTGAGTTGGATTTTTACAAATTCTTGTTGGAAAAGCAAAAATTGGCAAGACGTTATCGTAAATACTGTTTAAGAGTTGTCCGGGGAAATAACCACATTTCGGGCAAATGTCCGGGAATTTTGTCGTGCCTGACCGGCGCACACTGGTCCCAAAGTAAAATAAATGGGACATTAAGAATTTTTGGATCGAAGGTCAACGGATCAGGCTGATTTTTTTTTGTAGACAGCTGATGCAATTACAAGTCACTTTTATAGATGTCGTTTTTTTCAAATATGCCGTATCTACAGAGATAAAAAATAATTAATTATTTTTTGTATGGACGAAATCATAATTTTGTCATTTTATTCCAAGATTCAAACGTATTCAAAATAAATCATAGCACTGGTTATAGAGGGACTCTTGTCATACATTTTTGTCATAGACACTCAACTGCGATTTTTGCGCCTTTAAGAGCTACAGGCACTTTATTTTTTTTTTGGTCAGCGGATGAAGCTGATTTTTTTTTTAGCATCTGATGCAATTACGAGCAACTTTTATAGATGTTGAGTTTTTCAAATATGCTTTATCTACAGAGAAAAAAAATATGAATTATTTTTGTATAGACAATCATAATTTTGTCATTTTCTTCCAAGATTCAAACATATTCAAAATAAATCATTGCACAGGTTTTAGAGGCACTTTTGTCGAACATTTTTGTCATAGACACTCAACTGCGATTTTTGCGCCTTTTAGAGCTACAGGCACTTTATTTTTTTTTGTCAGCAGATGAAGCTGATTTTTTTTTGTAGCATCTGATGCCATTACAAGCAACTTTTATAGATGTTGATTTTTTTAAATATGCCTTATCTACAGAGAAAAAAAATATGAATTATTTTTGTATAGACAAAATCATAATTATGTCATTTTCTTTCATTAATTATTTTTTATCTCTGTAGATACGGCATATTTGAAAAAAACGACATCTATAAAAGTGACTTGTAATTGCATCAGCTGTCTACAAAAAAAAAATCAGCCTGATCCATTGACCTTCGATCCAAAAATTCTTATTTTACTTTGGGACCAGTGTGCGCCGGAGGGAATTTGGGTGATGGAAACGCTATAGAAGTAGTACGTAATGTAAAACGAATTGTATAAAGTATAAAAGTAAAAACATTAAACAATAATATGTAGTTACTCACAATTGTGTCGAATTTTACGTCAGCGAGTGGTTTTTGAGCATTTTCATTTGGTAAATTGGTTCTGATACTTGATAAATTTAGTCTGGACATATTTATGGTTTCCATATTGCAAAAATATATTACAAATTTATAAAAAGAACTTTAATTTGTTATTCTTTTACACGTATACCCAATGTGACGTACACCACGTGGATTGAACGTCAAGTTACTATCACAGATTTTTCACAATAACGCTACAATTTAAATTTTCACTTCATCATGACAAGGATACACTGTATCACAGAATACAAATTACTGCACTGAATTCAATAAATGTTTTAATTTACAATGAATTAAGAAGGATTTTATTCTTTTCCTGAGTAGGTACAATTCCGCGCTACCTACTGTTGGAAATTGAGTGACAGAGGATGACAAAGACAAACGACAAAATATTTCAATTGACATTTGAGACCCGTCTATGTGCTGCCCAATGAATAAAAGGGCCCATCACGGCAGGACTGCACGGCACACATGTTTCCGGCCGGCAACACCGAGTGTGAACCAATCAGTGAGTCCCATTCAATGCAGGACTGCCGTGCAGTCCTGCCGTGAATGGGCCCTTTAAGGAAACATTTTAGAAAATCAGTAGACGTCATGCCAAAAATTGGTAGAATTAGGTAGATGTTAAAACCAAAAATTGGTAGATCTACCACCAGTAATTTTTCTACATATCCAGTAATTTTTTTAGCAATTTCTGCAGGGCTAAAATGGTCGCTTAGTTGAATCATACAATGAATCGTCGCCCATGGACACTCGCAACATCAGAAGAGGTGCAGGTGCGTTGCCGGCCTTTTAAGAGGGAATACGCTCTCTTCTTGAAGATTTGCAGGTCGTATAGGTCCGGAAATACTGATGGTGACAGTTCGTTCCAGAGCTTTACAGGGTGCGGCAGAAAGTTACGCGAAAAATGCACGGTGGAAGTCTGCCACTTATCAAGGTGATGAGGATGGTAAGTATATTTTTCGCGTGGGGCGATGGCTAAAAGTTGCAGGAGGTATGATTCCGAACAATTTCTCAGAGCACTCCCCGTGATACAACTGATAGAGGATGCAGAGTGAAGCTACATATAGCCCGCCTTAAATATTTAATTTATTTTGTTTTTAGTATTTAGTATTATAGCGGCAATAGAAATACATAATGTCGGAAAAACAGATGGATGAGCGCATTGGTAGCTCAAGCCGGGAGTCGCGGGTTCGAATCCCGCCGACGCGACGGAATAAAGAAAATCAATTTTTTTTAGTATCTATATTTATAAAAAAATATATAGATAGATAGATAGATAGTTTGATTTGAAAAATAAAATATTATTGGTGTACAGCATTTCATTTTATATCAATTTTAACAGTGATTTTATAATATATTCTATTTATTACTTAGTTATGTAATTTTATAATTTTAATTAATTTTATATAATGAATTGCACGCCATTGTAATGGCAAGAATGTACTGGAACTTTCATTATTTATTATAAGACCATGATTATGTACTACATTCTGGCAATAAAGGAGTTTGATTTGATTTGATATTTTAAAAGAGCCAAAAACTAAAAGAGTTAAGAAAGCTTTAATAAATGTCATTTCCGATTAAAATTAATCAGTGACATCTTTGGGAGAATTTTGCAGTTTGTGAACGTGTTTTAAAAATAGTCTACTAGATGGTGCATTTATCTATTGTATTTTTTATTTGTTAGGCTAATTTGATACACTCAACGCCATCTATCGTTCAGATGAGAACTAAAAACTGCAGACACGCTGTTTTTTATGGGATTCAAGAGTCTTATGTATAATTGGTCTGTGGTGTGATGGTAGTGATGATAATTATGATGAATGTAATTTACATAGTAGCATAATAATATGCTTTCTTCGTAAAACAACGCCGGAACCCCCAAACGTTTATCTTTTATCTATAAGAAATCCGGAGTTCTCTTAGTATCTTCGGAACCATAGCATACCTTGGTGCAAAATCTTACTTTTTGGTAGTATATGCTTCGGATACTTCTCTTTAAATCTAAATCACCATATTATGTTTCCATATAATCAATAATTTCAAGTATCGGTTAAATTTTCATATTGTTATATTATGGGCATATATGCCCTTGCGGCAGTAACGTTACGAAAATATAACGATATTTGAAGATTATGGTGAAATTATTAAACAAAATTTTGTTTTTAGTTATAAAATGATTTTAATGAACAAGTATACAATAAATGTACAGTTTAATACATAAAATATAACAATAATATCAAATATTTCGTGGATCATTAATAAAATCATAAATAAATGTAGAAAAAAAACCGGTCATGTTCGTTTTTATGTTTTTCAGAATGGCAATACAGTTTCAATTATGAATCTGCTAATGAATTGAATTGCCGTTGACGTAGGACGTTATTTTACAAAATTAGATGAATCACCGACGATATTGCTCGTAATATCGTCGCTGAATTGATTGAGAGGAATTGCTAAAAGTTACCATTTTAGCCCCGCTGTTCAATATTGATTCAATATTGCTTTCAATTTCATTCAGGCATTGTCAGGTATTGATTTTTTTTTATTAAATAAGGGGGCAAACGAGTAAACGGGTCACCTGATGGTAAGCAACTACCGTCGCCCATGGACACTCGCAACATCAGAAGAGCTGCAGGTGCGTTGCCGGCCTTTTAAGAGGGTATACGCTCTTTTCTTGAAGGTTTGCAGGTCGTATCGGTCCGGAAATACTGCTGGTGACAGTTCATTCCAGAGTTTAACAGTGCGCGGCAGAAAGTTACGGGAAAAACGTACTGTGGAAGACTGCCACTCATCAAGGTGATGAGGATGGTATGTTTTTCGCGTGGGACGATAGCGAAAAGTTGCAGGTGGTATGATTCCGAACAATTCCTCAGAGCACTCCCCGTGATACAACCGATAGAGGATGCAGAGTGAAGCAATATCTCAGCGTAATTCCAGGGGGTCCAAGCTGTTTGAAACACTATGGCAGTCAACAATTCGAGCAGCCCTTCGTTGGATACGATCCAGAGGGAGCAGTTGGTATTTTGGCGCCCCTGCCCAGAGATGAGAACAATATTCCATATGAGGCCGAACCTGCGCCTTGTAGAGTTGTAGGCGTTGGTCCGGACTGAAGTACTGTCTCGCTCTGTTAAGAACGCCAAGCTTCTTCGAGGCTAATTTGGCCTTACCCTCAAGATGATATCGGAACTGGACTTCGCTCGATATGTTGACGCCAAGTATCTCAATGCTAGGGGAGATAGTTAAAGATGTGCCCTCGAAACGAGGATAAACGACCATTGGTGACTTTTTAGTGGTGAACGCGCAGACTTGTGTCTTGGCGGGGTTGAATTGGACTAAGTTACGTCTACCCCATTCAGAGACCTTCTCCAATGAATTCTCCACCTTAGACACAAGTTCGTTTCGACTCTCAGTGACATTTTGCCGAGAAATATTAGGGGAGCCGGTATATACAGCATCACCTGTACTATCATCCGCATAGCAATGAATGCCTTTGGTTTGTAACATGTCATTGATATGCAGTATGAATAGAGTAGGCGATAGCACACAGTCCTGAGGGACACCAGCATTAACAGACTGAGTTTCCGAGCATTCGTCGTCAACTACGACCTTTATGCTTCTGTCTGCTAAGAAACTAGTGATCCACTTACATAATTTCTCGGTCAGCCCGTATGATGGAAGCTTTGATAGCAGCGCTTTATGCCAAACCCGATCGAAGGCCTTCGCAATGTCCAGACTAATAGCCAATGCCTCTCCCTTCGACTCAATTGCCTGAGCCCAACGATGAGTCAGGTATGCCAAGAGATCACCAGCCGAGCGACCCTTACGGAACCCGTATTGTTTTTCGCTTAGCAATCCCTGGCCGTCCAAGTATCGAAGAAGCTGGCTATTGATAATGGATTCCATTATCTTCGAGAAGAGAGAGGTTATAGCGATTGGTCTGTAGTTGGAAGGATTTGAGCGATCACCTTTTTTGGGGATCGGGTGCACCAAGGCTGTCTTCCAGGAAGCCGGGACGATGCCAGTGGAATAGGAGAGCCGAAAAAGACGCGTCAAGACCGGAGCTAACTCTGGAGCACACTTTTTCAACACAATAGGCGGGATTCCTTCAGGCCCACTCGATTTTTGGATATCAAGGGAACAGAGGGCTTTTCGCACTGAGCGCTGATGAAACCGCTACCGATATCCGACATGATGCTCGTGCATCGCGTTATGGTCGGTGGTTTCTGCCCCCCGTCATCCAGGGTCGAGTTTGACGCAAAGAGCTTGTCCAGAAGATCGGCTTTGTCGTTTGCGTCCTGGGCCAACGATCCATTTCCTACGTGTAGGGATGGTAGGGTTGGCTTGCAGAAATTTCCTTCAATAGCTTTGGCCAGAGACCAGAATGCACGGGTTCCCGAGGGGAGGCGCTCAAGTCTCTTGCCAATTCTATTGATGTGCTGTTGCTTTGCCCGAGTAATCTCTTTCTTGAGGGACCTAGAGGCAAGGTTGTACTCCTTTTTATATGTGCTGGTATTTAAATCCCGAGCAGACACTGCGTTGGCCCAGGGTTGGTAAGCCTCCTGCTTCCGGCGAGAAGCTTTTTTGGGGGATGAACCAAACCAGGGACGAAATCTGCCGCCAGTTGCCACTACAGAGGTCGGAATGAATAGTTCCATCCCCTGCATCACCACATCGGCAACAGAGCTGGCAGTGTTGTCGAGATCATCCGGCGAGAAGCACACGTGTCCCCAAGGATAGGATGCAAAAAACGATCGTATCCCATCCCAGTCTGCTGACTTGTAGTGCCACACACGACGGTATTTAACAGCGCACTGTCTTAACACCGTCGTAAGTGGCACAGAACTCCTAACAAGGCAATGATCCGATGAATGCACGTACAGTGTACAGTTGTACACGTATTAAGTACATAAAATTATTTATTACGTATTATTACGTATTTACGTATTGAATATTTATTGCTTAGTGGTTTTTAACGAAATTGCTTAAATGCTTTCAATGTAATTGAACCGTGTTAATCCGCCTTTTCGTCCCAAAATGTTAAACGTTCCGGTTTGCGAAAAAAACCAAATGTATTATCACCACTCTTGTAAAGTTCACAGACTAATCTGCGTTCCGAAAGTGAGCGAACGGCTCAGAACAGCTGCAGCTCGTGTAGTAGCGGTCCGTTTTTGTTTTTAAATGATAATTGCTGAAGTATTGTACCAAGACGACTCGGATACCATTTTGGTACAAATTGTACCAAAATGGTATCCAAAGAGTCTGTAATGTTTATTATTCGTACGTGAACAATGATCTGTCGAAAAATAGGTAGATTTGATACCGAAGTTGGTAGATAGGTAGAAGGGAGGTGAAGTAGGTAGATCTACCATAAAGTTGGTGGATGTGACAACACTGTTTGAGACCATAAACCTTTAATGTCGGCTGTACACTCTCGCCGAGACACAGCGAGGCGGCCCGAGTGCGAGAGTGTAAATGGGTGCGCTCACCTCGTCTCGCCTGTCTCGGAGCCTCTCGGTCCGGTGTCGGTATTTTGCGCCCGAGACAAAGGGTCTCGCGAGGAAAGCGAGCGCATTACTGTACACTTTCGCGTTTTTTCACTACTAGTCGCGCCGCTAGACAGTGCAGAACAGAAAAATAACAATAATAAACGTCATTATCAGTCATTATCTGTGAGAAATAAAATTAAATATGATTATAGATCTTTGGATTACATTGATATCTTTCGATGCATAGAGAAAAATAATGGTCCATCTTCTCTGAGTTCATAACTGCAATTGAACTAAGCGAGAATGTACATGATCGCACTTTGGCAAGGGGCTCTCGCACGATACTCTCGCCCGAGAGCTCTCGGCGAGAGTGTACAGCCGACATTATATATTATGTCTATGTTAGGTCCTGGAAGTTAGCCCCCCAAGATTATTTTTTTTGTAATTTTTTGATTTTTATACTCGTATATCGTTTGTTCGTCGTTTGTTCGTGATTGTTCGTTATAAATAATCGTTTGTTCGTTACTAGTTTATTTAATAAAAAATGTTTTAAAATATGATCTTAAGTTAGCCCCCCCATTCTAATTTTTAATGTATTTATGTTAATATTGAATTATAAATATCCATTAATGTTTGTTCGTCGTTTGTTCGTGATTGTTCGTTATAAATAATCGTGTGTTCGTTACTTGTTTATTTAATAAAAATTAATTTAAAATATGATCTTAAGTTAGCCCCCGCATTTAAAAATTTTAATAAAATGTCAATATTGAGTTTTAAATATTCATTAATGTTTGTTCGTCGTTTGTTCTTGATTGTTCGTTATAAATAACCGTTTGTTCGTTACTTGCTTATTAAATAAAAATTAATTTAAAATATTATGATCTTAAGTTAGCCCCCTCATTCTATTTTTTAATGAATTTATGATATATTGAATTATAAATATTCAATAATGTTTGTTCGTCGTTTGTTTTTGATTGTTCGTTATAATTAATCGTTGGTTCGACACTTGTTCATTTAATAAAAAATAATTAAATATGCTCTTAACTCTTAAGTTAGCCCCCGCATTTTAATTTTTAATAAATTTATGTCAATATTGAGTTTTAAATATTCATTAATGTTTGTTCGTCGTTTGTTCTTGATTGTTCGTTATAAATAACCGTTTGTTCGTTACTTGTTTATTAAATAAAAATTAATTTAAAATATTATGATCTTAAGTTAGCCCCCTCATTCTATTTTTTAATGAATTTATGACAATATTGAATTATAAATATTCAATAATGTTTGTTCGTCGTTTGTTTTTGATTGTTCGTTATAAATAATCGTTTGTTCGTCACTTGTTCATTTAATAAAAAATAATTAAATATTATGCTTTTAACTCTTAAGTTAGCCCCCGCATTTTAATTTTTAATAAATTTGTGTCAATATTGAATTATAAATATTCATTAATGTTTGTTCGTCGTTTGTCTTTGATTGTTCGTCATAAATAATCGTTTGTTCGTCACTTGTTTGTGTAATAAAAATTAATTAAAATTTTCCTCTTAACTTAGCCCCCCATTTTAACTTTTAATAAATTTATGTCAATATTGAGTTATAAATATTCATTAATGTTTGTTCGTCGTTTGTTCTTGATTGTTCGTTATAAATAATCGTTTGTTCGTCACTTGTTTGTGTAACAAAACTTAATTTAAAAAAATCTTCTTAACTTAGCCCCCCGTTTTAAATTTTAATAAATTTATGTTAATATTGAGTTATAAATATTCATTAATGTTTGTTCGCCGTTTGTTCGTGATTGTTCGTTATTAAATAATCGGTTGTTCGTCGCTTGTTTATGTAATAAAAGCTAATTAAAAATATCCTTTCATGTTAGCCCCCCAGTCTCATTTTTAATAAATGTATGTCAATATTGAATTGTAAATATTCAATAATGTTTGTTAGTGCTTAAAACACGTTTGTTCTTCCTTCTTTTTTGTTTAATTAACAATTTTTATAATTATTATTTTAGTCTGGCTTACCCAGCATAGGTATATTTCGACTGGCAGCATTATTCTGAAGTTGGTCTTTGTCGTCTATGGTTATTGGATTTCATGATTTTGATACTTGGGAATAAGGCAAGGTTATTTAAATATTATTATGGTTATTATTTTTTACGTCTTTACTTGTCTGTGGCGCCCTGAGCGGGTTTCGCCACAGGCAGAGGTTTCTACACGCCCAGCATACACTAAAACTGCAATTTCATGT